>NW_025422876.1:0-59510 GCF_020497125.1 Mauremys mutica
GTACTGTGTATGACACAGGCAGAGCCCTGAGAAGGGACTAAAGGGCCTTGTCATAAACAGATAGTTAAGGGTTAATGTCTCTTTTACCTGTAAAGGGTTAAGAAGCTCAGTAAACCTGGCTGACACCTGACCAGAGGACCAATAAGGGGACAAGATACTTTCAAATCTTGGTGGAGGGAAGTCTTTGTTTTGTGTTCTTTGTTTTGGGGGTTGTTCGTTCTCGGAACTGAGAGGGACCAGATGTCAATCCAGGCTCTTCAAATCTTTCTGAATCAGTCTCATGTTTCAAATGTGTAAGTACCTAGCCAGGAAGGCGTGTTAGTCTTATGTTTGTTTTCTCAACCTGTAAATGTTTCTTTTGCTGGAAGGATTTTTACCTCTGTTTGCTGTAACTTTGAACCTGAGGCTAGAGGGGGTTTTCTCTGGCTATATAAATTTAAATACCCTGTAAAGCAGGGGTCTCAAACTCAAATGACCCCGAGGGCCGCATGAGGACTAGTGCATTGGCCCGAGGGCCGCATCACTGACACGCCCCCTTGCTGCCCCTGGCCCCACCCCCAATCCACCCCTTCCATGAGGCCCCACCCCTGCCCTGTCTCTTCTCCACCTCCTCCCCTAAGTGCGCGGCTCGCCGCTCCTCCCCCCCTCCCTCCTGGAAAGTGCTAAGCGCCACCAACAGCTGTTTGGCGGCTTGGCGGCAGGAAGCGCCTGGAGGTAGGCAGAAAAAAAAAGAAGAGTAATATAGTAGTATAGTATTAAAATATAGTATGCTATTAAAAGTCAATTTATTAACTTTTTTATTAACTTCTTTAACTGTAATGTGAAACGTCAGTGCTAATATTGACGTTTTGTCAAATTTTGTACTAATTTTGGTTATGTCATTGTGACAGTGTTGGTTGACACTTTAATGTAGAATCTACAGTTTTAATAAATATATACACTCAGTAATGCACCTCACTCAAAGGACAAAACACGCACTTAGATTTACTGCCTAAGGCTCTGGGAGGGAGTTTGGGTGGGGGTGGGGGAGGGGGTCTGGAGTGCAGGCTCTGTGCTCGGTGCAGGCTCCAGGCTGCGGCAGGGGGCGGGGGTGCAGGCTTTGGGACGGAGTTTGGGGATAGGAGGGGGTGCAGGGGTGAGGGCTGTGGGGCTGAGGGTGAGGGGTTTGAGGCATTGGAGAGGCTCGGGGCATTGGAGAGTCTCAGGACTAGGGCAGAAGGGCAGGGGAAGGGCAGCCTGCCCTGGCCCTAGTGCAGGGGGGCGCTAGGACCCTGCGGCAGCAGGTGATGCCGGAAGCCGGCATAGCGGAGGAGTGGAGTCAGCCTGAGCTCCCGGGCAGGCTCCCGGGCGGTGAGGGGGCAGCAAGTGGGGGCCGGGAGACACTGGGGGAAGGCGCGTGGGGGCAGCAGGTGGGGCCAGGGGAGAGACCCGGCCCCAAACATTGGGGAGCAGTGCACGGGGAGCTTAGGCACAGAAAATAACTCGGGGAGGGGGGCGGGGTGAGGGGAGTTTGGCGGCGACAGGCAGTAAATGGGGGACAGGGCCGGCTCTAGGCACCAGCGGGCCAAGCACCCGCTTGGGGCGGCATCCTGGGGAGGGCGGCAGATGGCCCCGGTGGACCTCCCTCAGGCATGCCTGCGGGAGGTCCACCGGAGCCGCCGACCCGCAACCGCCAGAGCGCCGCCCCCCGCCCCAGCAAATCCTAGCCGCGGCTGGGAGTTAAAAGACTCTGGGCACCCTGCCGCGGCGGGCAGCTCGGAGCCTTCTAATTCCCAGCCGCGGCTGGGAGTTAAAAGGCTCTGGGCTCCCTGCCGCGGCGGGCAGCTCGGAGCCTTCTGATTCCCAGCCGCGGCTGGGAGTTAAAAGGCTCTGGGCTCCCCGCCGCGGCGGGGAGCCCGGAGCCCCCTCTGATTCCCAGCCGTGGCTGGGAGTTAAAAGGCTCTGGGCTCCCTGCCGCGGCGGGCAGCTCGGAGCCTTCTGATTCCCAGCCGCGGCTGGGAGTTAAAAGGCTCTGGGCTCCCCGCCGCGGGGAGCCCGGAGCCCCCTCTGATTCCCAGCCGCGGCTGGGAGTTAAAAGGCTCTGGGCTCCCTGCCGCGGTGGGCAGCTCGGAGCCTTCTGATTCCCAGCCGCGGCTGGGAGTTAAAAGGCTCTGGGCTCCCTGCCGCGGCGGGCAGCTCGGAGCCTTCTGATTCCCAGCCGCGGCTGGGAGTTGAAAGGCTCTGGGCTCCCCCCCGCCGCGGGCAGCTCGGAGCCCTCTGATTCCCAGCCGCGGCTGGGAGTTAAAAGGCTCTGGGCTCCCTGCCGCGGCGGGCAGCTCGGAGCCTTCTGATTCCCAGCCGCGGCTGGGAGTTAAAAGGCTCTGGGCTCCCCGCCGCGGCGGGGAGCCCGGAGCCCCCTCTGATTCCCAGCCGCGGCTGGGAGTTAAAAGGCTCTGGGCTCCCTGCCGCGGCGGGCAGCTCGGAGCCTTCTGATTCCCAGCCGTGGCTGGGAGTTGAACGGCTCTGGGCTCCCCGCCGCGGCGGGGAGCCCGGAGCCCCCTCTGATTCCCAGCCGCGGCTGGGAGGTAAAAGGCTCTGGGCTCCCTGCCGCGGCGGGCAGCTCGGAGCCTTCTGATTCCCAGCCGCGGCTGGGAGTTGAAAGGCTCTGGGCTCCCGGCCGCGGCGGGGTGCACGGTGCCCCCTCTGATTCCCAGCCGCGGCTGGGTGTTAAAAGGCTCTGGGCTCCCTGCCGCGGCGGGCAGCTCGGAGCCTTCTGATTCCCAGCCGCGGCTGGGCGTGAAAAGGCTCTGGGCTCCCCGCCGCGGCGGGGAGCCCGGAGCCCCCTCTGATTCCCAGCCGTGGCTGGGAGTTAAAAGGCTCTGGGCTCCCTGCCGCGGCGGGCAGCTCGGAGCCTTCTGATTCCCAGCCGCGGCTGGGAGTTAAAAGGCTCTGGGCTCCCCGCCGCGGCGGGGAGCCCGGAGCCCCCTCTGATTCCCAGCCGCGGCTGGGAGTTAAAAGGCTCTGGGCTCCCTGCCGCGGCGGGCAGCTCGGAGCCTTCTGATTCCCAGCCGCGGCTGGGAGTTAAAAGGCTCTGGGCTCCCCGCCGCGGCGGGGAGCCCGGAGCCCCCTCTGATTCCCAGCCGTGGCTGGGAGTTAAAAGGCTCTGGGCTCCCTGCCGCGGCGGGCAGCTCGGAGCCTTCTGATTCCCAGCCGCGGCTGGGAGTTAAAAGGCTCTGGGCTCCCCGCCGCGGCGGGGAGCCCGGAGCCCCCTCTGATTCCCAGCCGCGGCTGGGAGTTAAAAGGCTCTGGGCTCCCTGCCGCGGCGGGCCGCTCGGAGCCTTCTGATTCCCAGCCGCGGCTGGGAGTTAAAAGGCTCTGGGGTCCCCGCCGTGGCGGGGAGCCCGGAGCCCCCTCTGATTCCCAGCCGCGGCTGGGAGTTAAAAGGCTCTGGGCTCCCTGCCGCGGCGGGCAGCTCGGAGCCTTCTGATTCCCAGCCGCGGCTGGGAGTTAAAAGGCTCTGGGCTCCCCGCCGCGGCGGGGAGCCCGGAGCCCCCTCTGATTCCCAGCCGCGGCTGGGAGTTAAAAGGCTCTGGGCTCCCTGCCGCGGCGGGCAGCTCGGAGCCTTCTGATTCCCAGCCGCGGCTGGGAGTTAAAAGGCTCTGGGCTCCCCGCCGCGGCGGGGAGCCCGGAGCCCCCTCTGATTCCCAGCCGTGGCTGGGAGTTAAAAGGCTCTGGGCTCCCAGCCGCGGCGGGCAGCGCGGAGCCTTCTGATTCCCAGCCGCGGCTGGGAGTTAAAGGGCTCTGGGCGCCCCGCCGCGGGGAGCCCGGAGCCCCCTCTGATTCCCAGCCGCGGCTGGGAGTTAAAAGGCTCTTGGCTCCCTGCCGCGGCGGGCAGCTCGGAGCCTTCTGATTCCCAGCCGCGGCTGGGAGTTAAAAGGCTCTGGGCTCCCCACTCTAGAGCTGGCCCTGGTGGGGGAGCTCCGCGGGCCGCAGGGAAGAGCTCCGCGGGCCGCATGCGGCCCGCGGGCCGCATGTTTGAGACCCCTGCTGTAAAGCATTTCCCATCCTGATTTTACAGAGATAATTTTTACCTTTTCTTTTTCTTTAATTAAAAGCTTTCTTTTTAAGAATCTGACTGATTTTTCATTGTTTTAAGATCCAGGAAATTGGGTCTGGACTCACCAGGAGTTGGTGGGGGGGAAAAAGGAGGGGGGATGGTTAATTCCTCTTTGTTTTAAGATCCAAGGAGTTTGGATCTGTGTGAAGCCTCTCAAGGCAACCCAGGGAGGGGAAAGTCTGGGGGGAAAGGAAGGGGGATGGTTAATTTCTCCTTTTGTTAAGATCCAAGGAGTTTGGATCTGTGTTCCCCAGGGAAGGTTTTTGGGGGGACAGGGAGTGTGCCAGACACTGATATCTGGATGGTGGCAGTGTTACCAGGTCTAAGCTGGGAATTAAGCTTAGAAGGGTCCATGCAGGTCCCCACATCTGTACCCTAAAGTGCAGAGTGCGGGAGGAAACCTTGACAGGCCTGATCCTTCTCTCACTTACACCAGGGTAAATTAGGAGAAACACCACTGGACTCCATGCAGGAAAGGAGAATTGGGCTCATAGATATGAAGGGCTTGATCCTCTGTGGCGCTGAGTGACATTGACTCTCATTGCCTGCAGTGCTGCGGGCACAGGGAGGTCTCCAGTATGGGGAGGGAGCACCATGCGCTGTACGGATGCCTGCTGGTGTCCCTGAGATCTGCTGGCCCCAGCAGTCCTATGCCAGCCCCACTTTTCCTCACCTGGCAGCTCAGTGTATGGGAGATGGCCTCCACATGCACCTCTGAGATCGGGTCGTTGTTGGAGGAAGAGGCCTCCACGATCTGTCCCAGAACCTGCAACAGACAGGGAGAGGCATCTGGTGGAGACGACACAGGGGAGCAGCATATCTGAGCTGCGCAGACACAAGCTCTTCGCTCATAGAGACTCCTGAGGCACCTAAGTCTCTGTGTGTGTCTGCTTCACCCCAGGAGGGCTTCACTATCTCTGGAAAGAGTGAAGTGGGGAGCTCTTGTAACACCGACAGACCCCAGTTGTTGATGGGCGGGATTGAACCTGGGACCTCCGGAGCTTAGTGCATGAGCCTCTACTGCATGAGCTAAAAGCCATGTTGCTCTTAGCTAAGGCTGTAGAGTAGACTCATTAATCTCGCTCTAAGTGGTCTTGGTGCCACTAGATGGGACAGAGCACCACACCCAGAAGGTGTGTGGGTTACACTCTGCCCAGTGCAGAGGCCCTGCCAGACTAGGGCCAAATTCTGCTCTGACCCTGGTGCAGCTCACTGCCATGATGGAGTCACTCCCTGCCTCACATGAGTGGAACAGGGGAATTGGGGGCTGCAGGAGGACATTGTGAGGACCCATGTGGATTCAGGCCCTCTCCTCCTGAATCCATGTTCACATCTGTCCTCACCAAAAGCTATGGGTGCTCCAGCCCCAAAGCAGCTATGGACCGAGTATACTGAGTGTAATCACTAAGGGCAGATTCAGCAACCAGAAGCACTGACCCATGGGCCCGTCACACAAGATGATAGGAGGAGCTCTGCATAGTTACTCAGGGGTAAAAGCATCTCTCTCAGCTCTTCAGGTAGACACAGATGGCTCCACACATGCACGGCGTGGCTGTGGGGGAGGCTTGGTCCAGGGCTGAGACAAAGTTCATTACAGAGCAGCTTTGCCCCTCAGGGATACCACGCTGGGGACAAACCCTGCCACATTCAGGAACCAATCTGCACAGGTACATCCCTGCCTCGGCCCCTTACTCCAGGGTTCATGCTGTAGACTCTCCCCCAATGCCCCCTGGGCTCATGCTGCTGTAGCCTCCAGCCCCGGGACACATGGGTCTCTGCCAGTGATTTCCCTACACCCCCCCAGGGGGGGGTGTACACCCCCCTGAATTTTCCCAACACCCCCCCCAAGTTTTGTGAGCTAGTTACATACCAATTTAGTGACTGTTTGGAAATCTGAATTTAAACTGAAACATTAATACACACTTTAAAAGCTTATACAGTATATGATAAAATACGTGTATCTGAAAAAGTATAAGAGATTTGAAAAGTATGAACATAGACTAGCTTCCTTGCTTCCTTATACAGCTGTTTTTTATGATGTCAGTGCATTGATTTCGGTGATGTTGGCCAACCTAATAATTTCAAATGATGATTTGTAAGCAAAGTCTAAATGAGCTCTCCCTGACAGCTAGTGATGAGCTGGGGCTAAGGCTTCAGGGCCAGATTATATTTACATTCACACCTAATCTACGTAGGTATCCAGCAAACAGAGCTGTGTTGTCCAAGTGATAGATTTTGGCTGGGGTTGGGTTACAAATCACTTGAATGTGGGGGGAAAGGGGGATGAAATGTTGTTCTTATTGTATGAGTAAAGGGCAGTAGAACTGTACTTAGCCTGTGATGATCTGAAGGCATCAAGAGAGAGGGTGGGGACCTGTCCCCCTCCACTGTTTAAAGACAGAGCTGATTAGGCTCCATAGTCTTTTGTTCTGTTAAGTGATCACTGCAGCTGAAATCACTGACAATCAGGTCTAAGTGCTTAGTCCTGTTGTGGGGACAGTGTTCCTGTGGGTACAGTGTTTTTGTGTAAGAGACAGCCCATACTGCACTAGCAGTGAGGTTCCCCCACTGAGAGCTCAGCTGAAATCACTGAGAGCTGGTGGAACCTCAAGAGACCAACTCACAGAGGTCACAGTGGTAGGTGACAGCAGAAGGTGACTGTTCAGGGCCATTGGCAACAGAGCAGTGGAGTGAACGGTGGCACAACGAACAGCAGTGGCCAGAGTGAACTGTGCCTTTTTGTCCCCCACCTGGGAGGTGTACTCACGTGAAAGCACCTCTGAACTCTGAGTGTCCACTGACCAAGGACAACACTGGTGAGTGGGGTGTGGTGGAGGGAAAAGTGAGGGCCACGTTAAATAAACATTTGTTTGTTGGACTATATTTTACTCACTTTGCTCCAGAATGCTAGATTTGTGACTGGGAATGGAAACTTATATAAATATGTTTCCCAGTAGGCCAAGTTTTTTAAAATGCAGTATTTGCCAAGGTTGTTATCTCACATTGTTGCTATCTTGGGAGGTCATTATGTTGGGGAGTTTCTGTACTAAACATTTTTATTATAATTAATTTTTACATAAGAATGGTCATACTGGGTCAGACCCATGGTCCATATAGCCCAGTACCCTGTCTTACAACAGTGGTCAAGGCCAGGTGCTTCAGAGGGAATGAATAGAACAGGGAATCATCAAGTGATCCATCCCCTGTTGCCCATTCCCAGCTTCTGGCAAACAGGCTAGGGACACTCAGAGCATGGCGTTGCATCCCTCTCATCCTGGCTAATAGCCACAGATGGACCTGTTCTCCAGGAATTTATCTAGTTCTTTTTAAAATCCTGTTATAGTTTTGGTCTTCACAGCATCCCCTGGCAAAGAGTTCCCTGGGTTGACTTTATATTGTGTGAAGAAATACTTCCTTTTGTTTTTTTAAAACCTGCTGCCTATTAATTTCATTGGGTGTCTGCTAGTTCTTGTGTTATGTGAAAGATTAAATAAAATTTCCTTATTCACTTTCTTCGCACCAGTCAAGATTTTGTAGACCTCTATCATATCCCCATTAGTCATCTCTTTTCTAAGCTGAAAATTCCCAGTCACTTTAATCTCTTCTCCTGTTTCATACCCCTCATCATTTTAGTTGCCCATCTCTGTACCTTTTCCAATTCCAATATATATTTTTTAGGATGGTTGACCAGATCTGCACACAGTATTCAAGGTGTGCACGTACCATGGATTTATATAGAGGCAATATGATATTTTCTGTCTTATTATCTATCCCTTTCTTAATGATTCTCAACATTGTTTGCTTTTGTGACTGTTGCTGCACATGGAGTGGATGTTTTCAGAGATCTATCCACAATGACTCCAAGATCTCTTCCTTGAGTGTTAACAGCTAATTCAGATGCCATCATTTTATATGTATAGTTGAGATTGTTTTCCAATGTGCATTACTTTGCATTTATCAACATTGAATTTAATTTGCCATTTTGTTGCCCAGTCACCCAGTTTTGTGAGATCCCTTTGTAGCTCTTCGCAGTCTGCCTGGGACTTAACTATCTTGAATAGTTTTATATCATCTGCAAATTTTGCCACCTCACTGTTTACCCATTTTTCCAGATGAATATGTTGAATAGGACTGGTCCCAGTACTGACCCTTCAAGGATACCACTATTTATCTCTCTCCATTCTGAAAACTGATAATTTATTCCTACCCTTTGTTTCCCATCTTTTAACCAGTTACTGATCCATGAGAGGACCTTCCCTCTTACCCTATGATGGCTTACTTTTCAAAAGTCAATTTAAATTAAATACATTTTTTTTTAAATTATATATTTTTTTTAGAAATCTAGATCTGTTATGTGTTTTGGTGTAACTTGCATTTCCCTTATGTTAAATTTGCATTATCCTAACAAAACATTTACTTTATTCACTTTCTTCACACCAGTCAAGATTTTATAGACCTCTAGCATATCCCCCCTTAGTCGTCTCTTTCCTAAGCTGAAAATTCCCAGTCATTTTAATTTCTTCTCCTGTTTCATACCCCTAATAATTTTAGTTGCCCATCTCTGTACCTTTTGCATTTCTAGTATGTCTTTTTTGGGATGCGGTAACCAGATCTGCACACAGTATTCCAGGTGTACATGTGCCATGGATTTATATAGAGGCAATATGATATTTTCTGTCTTCTTATCTATCCCTTTCTTAAAAAAGCAAAGGTTTCAGAGTAGCAGCCGTGTTAGTCTGTATTGCAAAAAGAACATAAGCTTTCGTGGGCTACATCCGATGAAGTGGACTGTAGCCCACAAAAGCTTATGCTCAAATAAATTTGTTAGTCTCTAAGGTGCCACAAGTACTCCTGTTCTTTTTAAAAAAGCAAACAGAATGTTGGGACTCACTGACTGCCGCTGCCCACTGAGTGAATGTTTTCAGAGAACTATCCACAGTAACTGCAAGATCTTTCTTGAGTGTTAACAGCTAATTCAGACTCCTTCATTTTGTATGCATAGTTGAGATTGTTTTCCAATGTACATTACTTTGCATTTATCAACATTAAATTTCATCTGCCATTTTTGTTGCCCAGTCACCCAGTTTTATGAGATCCCTCTGTAATTCTTCGCAGTCTGCCTGGGACTTAACTATCTTGAATAGTTTTGTATCATCTGCAAATTTTGCCACCTCACTGTTTACCCATTTTTCCAGATCATTTATGAATATGTTGAACAGCGCTGGTCCCAGTACCGACCCCTCAGGGATACCACTATTTATCTCTCTCCATTCTGAAAACTGATAGTTTATTCCTACCCTTTGTTTCCCATCTTTTAACCAGTTACTGATCCATGAGAGGACTTTCCTCTTACCCCATGATGGCTTACTTTTCAAAAGTCAATTTAAATACTTTTTTTTTAAATGTATATATTTTTAGAAATCTACACCTGTTATGTGTTATAGTGTAACTTGCATTATTCTTATGTTAAATTTGCATAATCCTAACAAAACATTTACTTTATTCATATCTCTTTTATATATCTCATTGGTTCTGACACCCCCCCCCGTAAATTCGAACACCCCCCCTAATTTCAATTCCTGGGGAATCCACTGGTCTCTGCAGACATTGAGGGTCCTCGAGGCACAACGTGAGTCTCCTGCAGTCAGCAGGTGTGACAGAGACAAGGCCTGGCCCCGAAGCTGTGGAGCCAATGGTGACACCCCATCAGTGCACCCAGACCCAGCAGCTATAGACCCTGAGACACAGGAGGGAACCAAAACCTCAGCTAAAGGTGGAGAGAGGGCGACTCTCACCCACAGCCCCAGGCTGTTCAGATCCCAGGGTTTTGTTCAGCTCTTTATAAGGACAGGTTCAATCTGTGCAGTTGGTGTCCAGCTCTGGCTTTGGGGTGGGAACCCCCAGGGTCACAGAGTGCTGGGATCCAGGACCAGATCAGCTCTGTCTCTACCCACCGTGTAGAACAAAGGCTCTGCCCAAATGGGTGATAGGGTGGTACTGTACCACTGACAGCTGTGACCTTGCCCAGGATAAGGAGGGGTGTTAGAATATAGATAGTCAGGCCTGCCGGTAAAGGCCTAGACTTTAAGACCTTAGGTGTATTTTTATCACTTAGTTAGTTATAGAGGTATTAAAACAAATAATCAAAATCACAGTCTGCCTGTGTATCGGCCTTCTCTGACTAGGATAGTCTGAGGCCTCGTTCTTTGGCTAAGGCCTTTGGCTAAGCAGCAGGGGCAGCCATAAGCTGGGAAGCGTATGAGCACATCCTCATGTCCCAAACCAATCACATCGAAATAAGGTGCTATTGGGCTGTTGGGAAGACGATCCTGTCCTGATAGTGCCCATCACCACCAGATAAAGAAACAGATCTTAAGATGGATAAAGAAAACTTAGTTTGAGAGCAGCCTGTCTGGCAAGAAATCACTTCTCAATGGCTGTGGTTGTGAAACCCTCATTTCTCTCTGTTTTATCTTTACGGGCCCCACTTTTCTATTGTTAATCTGTCTGAGTCTCGAATTGTTTCTGTCGGCTGTAGAATTAATGTTGCCAGGTGTAAGTTAATTAGGGTAGTGGGATATAATTGGTTAGAAAATTATGTTACAATGTTAGG
Source organism: Mauremys mutica (assembly GCF_020497125.1). Lineage (NCBI taxonomy): Eukaryota > Metazoa > Chordata > Testudines > Geoemydidae > Mauremys > Mauremys mutica. Next base: position 10,710 of record NW_025422876.1, read on the forward strand.
ACTGGTTAGCGGGGCGGCTCTAGCCATTTCGCCGCCCCAAGCACAGCGGCACGCCGCGGGGGGCGCTCTGCCGGTCGCTGGTCCCACGGCTCCGGTGGACCTCCCGCAGACGTGCCTGCGGAGGGTCCGCTGGTCCTGCGGCTCCGGTGGACCTCCCACAGGCGTGCCTGCGGATGCTCCACCGAAGCCGCGGGACCAGCGGACCCTCCGCAGGCACGTCTGCGGGAGGTCCACCGGAGCTGCCAGCCGCCCTCCCGGCAACCAGCAGAGCGCCCCCCGCGGCATGCCGCCCCAAGCATGCGCTTGGCGTGCTGGGGTCTGGAGCCGCCCCTGCTGGTTAGTTAAATTTCAGTAAAATGATTGGTTAAGGTATAGCTGAGACTATTACTATATAAACTGGGGTCAAGCAGGAAGTGGAAGGGAAAATTGGCATCATGTTTGCTGGGGGGTGGGAACAGGAACAGGCAACAGGGACATGGGGTAAACGCTCTGCAGTGTCAGAGCTGGGAAGGGGGACACTGGGGAACAGATTCTATTGGTGTGTAGAGATAAGCCCGACTGGCGTGAAGGGCTTCAGAATATGCCTGCTTGGAAACTTAAACCCCAATAAACATTGCATTGGCTGCACTTCGGACTTCTGGTCTGCTTTCTGTCTACGTGACAAGAACCAGCAGAAAGGGTGAAGGGAAAGCCCTCTAACAAAGGGGAATTCCCCTGGCAGCATAAAGGACCTCAGGTGCTTCAGGAGCTCCTGCATCATTGGGTCAAAATAGCAGACAGTGAGGGTGGCCAAGGTTTCACAGGCAGCTGCCTGGAGCTTATACTGGGAGCAATGTGTCTAACCCCCCTAGGCAGCTTTGAAAATCTCAAGCCTAGCCCAGAGAGTGCCCTGGAGAGGCCTCACCCCAGACAGGAAGACATGTCTCTTTGGAGCAGGGGATGTGGCTCTTCTAAGCAAACTCCTGGGCTTTTCCTCTGGGCAGAGGCACTTTACCCTGATCCTGATCCTGTGGGTGAGCAGAGCTGGTGTAACAGGACACAACCCCACTAGCACTGCACACGCTCACACCAGATGGGAGCCTGGCACAACCCCACTGGCACTGCACCTGCTCACCACAGATGGAAACCTGGCACAACCCCACTGGCACTGCACCCGCTCACCACAGATGGGAACCTGGCACAACCCCACTGGCAGTGCACCCGCTCACCACAGATGGGAACCTGGCACAACCCCACTGGCACTGCACCCACTCATCCCAGATGGGAGCCTGGCACAAACCCACTGGGACTGCACCCGCTCACCCCAGATGGGAGCCTGGCACAGACCCACTGGCACTGCACCCACTCACCCCAGATGGGAGCCTGGCATGGCCCCACTGACTCCATTGGCACTGCACCCGCTCACCCCAGATGGGAGCCTGGCACAACCCCACTGGCACTGCACCCACTCACCCCAGATGGGAGCCTGGCATGGCCCCACTCACCCCATTGGCACTGCACCCGCGCACCCCAGATGGGAGCCTGGCACAACCCCACTGGCACTGCACCCACTCACCCCAGATGGGAGCCTGGCATGACCCCACTGACCCCACTGGCACTGCACCCATTCACTCCAGATGGGAGCCTGGCACAACCCCACTGGCACTGCACCCGCTCACCACAGATGGGAGCCTGGCATGACCTCACTGACCCCACTGGCACTGCACCCATTCACCCCAGATGGGAGCCTGGCACAACCCCACTGGCACTGCACCCGCTCATCCCAGATGGGAGCCTGGCATGGCCCCACTCACCCCATTGGTACTGCACCCGCGCACCCCAGATGGGAGCCTGGCATAACTCCACTGACCCCAATGGTGCTGCACCCATTCATCCCAGATGGGAGCCTCGCACAACCCCACAGGCACTGCACCCGCTCACCCCAGATGGGAGCCTGGCACAACCCCACTGGCACTGCACCCGCTCATCCCAGATGGGAGCCTGGCACAATCCCACTGGCACTGCACCCGCTCATCCCAGATGGGAGCCTGGCACAATCCCACTGGCACTGCACCCGCTCATCCCAGATGGGAGCCTGGCATGACCCCACTGACCCCACTGGCACTGCACCCAGTCACCCCAGATGGGAGCCTGGCATGACCCCACTGACCCCACTGGCACTGCACCCATTCACCCCAGATGGGAGCCTGGCACAACCCCACTGGCACTGTACCCGCTCACCCCAGATGGGAGCCTGGCACAACCCCACTGGCACTGCACCCGCTCACCCCAGATGGGAGCCTGGCATGGCCCCACTGACCCCATTGGCACTGCACCCGCGCACCCCAGATGGGAGCCTGGCATAACTCCACTGACCCCAATGGTGCTGCACCCATTCATCCCAGATGGGAGCCTCGCACAACCCCACAGGCACTGCACCCGCGCACCCCAGATGGGAGCCTGGCATGACCCCACAGGCACTGCACCCGCTCATCCCAGATGGGAGCCTGGCACAATCCCACTGGCACTGCACCCGCTCATCCCAGATGGGAGCCTGGCACAATCCCACTGGCACTGCACCCGCTCATCCCAGATGGGAGCCTGGCATGACCCCACTGACCCCACTGGCACTGCACCCATTCACCCCAGATGGGAGCCTGGCATGACCCCACTGACCCCACTGGCACTGTGCCCATTCACCCCAGATGGGAGCCTGGCACAACCCCACTGGCACTGCACCCGCTCACCCCAGATGGGAGCCTGGCACAATCCCACTGGCACTGCACCCGCTCATCCCAGATGGGAGCCTGGCACAATCCCACTGGCACTGCACCCGCTCATCCCAGAATGGAGCCTGGCATGACCCCACTGACCCCACTGGCACTGCACCCATTCACCCCAGATGGGAGCCTGGCACAACCCCACTGGCACTGCACCCGCTCACCCCAGATGGGAGCCTGGCACAACCCCACTGGCACTGCACCCGCTCACCTCAGATGGGAGCCTGGCATGGCCCCACTGACCCCATTGGCACTGCACCCGCGCACCCCAGATGGGAGCCTGGCATAACTCCACTGACCCCAATGGTGCTGCACCCATTCATCCCAGAGGGGAGCCTGGCACAACCCCACAGGCACTGCACCCGCGCACCCCAGATGGGAGCCTGGCATGACCCCACTGGCACTGCACCTGCTCACCCCAGATGGGAGCCTGGCATGGCCCCACTGACCCCATTGGCACTGCACCCACGCACCCCATATGGGAGCCTGGCATAACTCCACTGACCCCAATGGTGCTGCACCCATTCATCCCAGATGGGAGCCTGGCACAACCCCACAGGCACTGCACCTGCGCACCCCAGATGGGAGCCTGGCATGACCCCACTGGCACTGCACCCACTCACCCCAGATGGGAGCCTGGCATGACCTCAGTGACCCCACTGGCACTGCACCCATTCACCCCAGATGGGAGCCTGGCACGACCCCACTGGCACTGCACCCGCTCACCCCAGATGGGAGCCTGGCATGGCCCCACTGACCCCATTGGCACTGCACCCGCACACCCCAGATGGGAGCCTGGCATAACTCCACTGACCCCAATGGTGCTGCACCCATTCATCCCAGATGGGAGCCTGGCATAACCCCACAGGCACTGCACCCGCTCACCCCAGATGGGAGCCTGGCACAATCCCACTGGCACTGCACCCGCTCATCCCAGATGGGAGCCTGGCACAATCCCACTGGCACTGCACCCGCTCATCCCAGATGGGAGCCTGGCACAACCCCACAGCCACTGTACCCGCACACCCCAGATGGGAGCCTGGCACGACCCCACTGGCACTGCACCCACTCACCCCAGATGGGAGCCTGGCATGACCCCACTGGCACTGCACCTATTCACCCCAGATGGGAGCCTGGCATGACCCCACTGGCACTGCACCCGCTCACCCCAGATGGGAGCCTGGCACAACCCCACTGACCCCAATGGTGCTGTACCCATTCATCCCAGATGGGAGCCTGGCATGACCCAAAATTCACCAGCCTGGCCTCCAAACCAGGGGACTGGCTCCAAAGTGCCAGATGTTTGTAACGTGTCAGTTGTGTTATTTGCTCTGTGTCTTATTGCTGAATCCCACCCCACCCCCATGTGTAGGGAAAATGGCACCCTGGATGAATTTGTATTTTTGTGCCCCTGGCCCCCACTGCCTCCCTAGGCTTCCCCCCCCCCCCATTGCCCCGGGCTCCACTGCCTCCCCCCCCCATTGCCCCAAGGTCCCTTCCGCGGCCTCATGCCCCAGGCCCGCCCTGTCCTTCCCTCTTGACCATGGTGCCCATGCACAAGGCTGGCCCCGAGCCCTGCTGCTGTCTGGGCTGGGTATGGGGCGCTTGTGAGCAGCATTTCCTTTTGGGCTACTGCCTGCTGGGCTGCACAGGGGACAGAGTTCACTGGCCAGCTGGCAGGAAGGAGGAACCGCCTGGGCTTGGGACAGTCCCAGAAGGCGCAGGCAGTCGGGGGTGTGGGGGAGAAAAGCCCGCCGGCTTGCAGCATGTGCAGGTGGGACTAGGAGTCGGGCTGGGAAACCAGGTGGGGCAGCGAGCAGGGGGGCTCCATTTGGGAGCAAAGAGGCTGGCGCTGCTGCCGTGTCATGCTGCACCATGCAGGCAGCGAGGAGGAGCTTGAGCCCTTTGCTTCTTGACACATGACCCCCCAACCACGGTGCCCACCACTAAGGCCAGCCCTAGTCTTGAACTGGTATTGGCCAAATGAGGTGGAGAATAAAGTCTTTTCCTGTGACTCAGGTTATCAAAGGAATCTGCCAGTCCCACTCTTGACCTGACAAAGGGGAGATATTTGGTGGCCACTGAACTCTCCAGCAACTCATCCACTTTAGACATAGGATATGGGTCATATTTCAAGAGTGCATTTATCTTCCGGAAATCCATGGAAAAATGGATTGATCTGTTCAGCTTTAGCCCAAGTACAATGGGATTCCTCCACTCACTAGGGGATTCCCCAACGACCCCTAGGTCCAACACAGCCAGTAGCTCCTTGCAGACCATTTCCCACAACTTCCGTGGAATGGGTTGTAGATTCTCAGGAACCTTTTCCGCTGGTTTGGTATCCACATGATGGTAGGCTAGGTGGGTTTGTTCAGGCATTGAACAAGGAACAGACACCAAGGAACAGTTCAAGCCCCCTCCCAGTGCTGGTATCCTGGTTCCTTTCTGCTCAAGCAAATTAAATCTAAGGTTCTATATGAGCTCCCCTGCCTTTCCCCAAAACATTCCCCAGTGCATGAAGCTATCAGCCCAGACATGGGAGCTGAAACCTTCTCAAACGGGAAGACAAGTTACCCTATTTTGCTCAGTCAAACTCTCAACTATATATATTGCTCATGATATCGGGGGACTGGGAAGGGCTCAGCTTCCTAGGCAGAGAGTCTGAATGGGGCTGTGGGAGGCTCTTGTTGTTCTGCACACAGGGGTGGCTCTAGACATTTCACCGCCCCAAGCATGGTGGTACGCCCGCGGGGAGCGCTCTGCCGGTCGCCGGTCCTACGGCTCCGGTGGACCTCCCGCAGGCATGCCTGCGGAGGGTCCGCTGGTCCCGTGGCTCCAGCGAAGCCGCGGGACTAGCGGACCCTCCACAGGCACACCTGCGGGAGGTCCACTGGAGCCGCGGGACCAGCGGACCCTCCGCAGGCATACCGCCGAAGGCAGCCTGCCTGCTGCCCTCCCGGCGACCGGCAGAGCGCTCCTTGCGGCATGCCGCCCCAAGCACACGCTTGACGTGCTGGGGCCTGGAGCCGCCCCTGTCTGCACAGCCTGTTTGGAGGTGGACACCGAATAAGAACCTAAGCACTAGTGATCACTCAACACCACAGATATGACGCGCAGCCCACTTCCACAGCCTGTCTCTTTAGCACCATTGGGTTCCGCGCTTCCAGAGGGATTTTCTGGGTGCTTGAGAAATGATCTTCCTCCCCTCCCTGTATCAGACCCACTTACAAAGGCCAGAGATGGATTTGCAGTGAATTCCACCTAGTGCTCCTTGTAATGTGTTCCATAGCTGGGACAAGTGGTCTCAGGGACCAAGAGATCCCGGTTAAACTACATGCTGTTGTGCTGGCTCCGCAATCAATCAATATCTCTGAAGGGGGTGGTGGGGAGAAGGTGTTTCTTGGCCTATTGAATTGCTATGGGAAGTTTGTTCCTCTGCTCCGCGCTATCTGCAACTATAGGTTCAACAGTTGTTACCTTCCGATCCTCTGGGGCAGTCGCTGACAGATTGTACATTCCTGTAAGCAGCTCAACCACGTCATTCTTCAAGTCCTTCAGAACCCTTAGCAGTGCAGCATCTGTGGACTCATTGCTCAAATTTATCAGTTTGTTCCAATACCACCTCCGTGGGCATCTCACTCTCATAGTTCTTCATCTCTATTACTGCCCATGTCTGGCGTTGGTGTCTCCCCAACAATCGCTGAAGACTGAGGCAAAGAAATCATTTAGCCTCTCTTCAGTGTCCTTATCCTACAATAATTGCTCCATGGAGGTCCAGTGGACCTACTGATTTCCATGCAGGCTTCCTGCTTCTGACGTACTTAAAGAATTTCTTGCTGGTTGTTTTTATAGCTTTAGGTATTTGGTCTTGTCATTTTGCTTCCGTCTCTGATTTGAGGGGTGTGGGCCTTTACAGACTCTGTTATAGCAGCCTCCAGGCAAAATCTAATTTTAATGTCTTGACTTTTGATTGCAGTGCCTTCCTCATTTCATTAAATCTCACTGTCTAAAGATTAGCATCACCATGCTACCTTCCCTCCCCCCGACCCCGAATGTTGAATTTAATTATACTGTGGTCACAGTTACTTAGTGGCTCAAGTATCGTTACTTCTCACACCGACTCCAGAGAGTCTTACTTTGGATGAAGTCATGAGCACCCTCTCTGCATGTGTCCTCTGCTCCTAACCGTTCCAAGAAACAATCATTGAAGGTGCCAAGAAATTGCATCTCTAAACCTTGCACTGTGAATACTTGACCATTTTAGACAAGGGTTGCTGACGTCTCCCCTTATTCCAAGCTTCTTAGACTTTGTTGTCTTTGATCACTCCTGTATCCTTCACAGCTTTTTCCTGACAGGGAGCCCTTATTGGGCAAGGCTGTTTTCTCCACAGAAACAATGGTGACCTTTTCCAAGACCAATATACAAGCTGAAAAATTCCCCCCTTGCAGCAAACCTGATGCCACACAAAGGAGGCATTAGAGAAAACACGCTTCTGCTTGTGTGGGATCCCAGGGGCCCCCTTTGACTAGGTATACATTAGGTTTTACTGTGAGTTAGTTGATTGCCAGTTGATTTTTTGCAGGGGAGGAACTGGAAGCCCTTGTACCATTAGACACCACTTTATGTAAATTTGGGTAGTTTTTATGCAGTTCTAAAGTCCATTGTTTTTGTCACAATATGTTGCCAGGTTTTCAAATGAATCAACTTACAATAATAAAACAGGACTGTTTAGCACCTCCAGGGCCAAAAGTGGCCTGTAGACCACAGGTCTGACTCCACTGTGATCGACAGATCCAATGGCTAGATGTGCTTCATCTCCTGCCAGGCCCTGGGGAGAAGGGCCAAGAAGGCAATCCTGAGTCACATCCTGTGATATCGGAGCACCTGAAAGAGAGCAGTAGAGCAGTGCTGACACCAGGGGGCCCTTACATCAGCCTCTGCCTGATGGTGGAGCTTCAAAATGAGCACTTCTGACCATGGACTGCATCTCTGGTAGTGGAAAATGGTCTTCTCACAGCAGCCATTTTTGATTGGCTGTGACTCTCTAAGCAGGAAAGTCCATCTCAAAGTTCATGGGTCAATGCAGCAGTAGCTCCAGGGTCCAGGAGCTGTAGATTGAAGAGCCTTGCTCCAATGGGCTAACTGAGTGTTAAAACAATTCTGTGTGATCTTCCAGCTGCACCCCGGGAATGGGTTTGTTTCTACTAGAGGACACTATGTTCCTGAGAGAGCATTTCCTGGGTTCCCGGCTGAACCAAGTGATGATGGAGGAGTTTGAGGAGTAATTGCAGATCCTGGGCTTAGAGATAAGGTACTCAGCACATTAGAGCATTTGGTACATCCATGAGAGCCTTATGACTGAGATTTCAGACTTGTGATCATTCGGTGTGGGCAGTAATTGAATGTTACTCCATGTCATTACAGGAAGCAGACACCAGTCACACATGCTGGCGAGCACGTTACATAGAGGACACCTGTAAATATGAAGAGGAAGCCAAATGTTACTTACCCCAGTCTCTGCAGTTTGCAATTTGGATGTTTCAGTCCCTCACACAGCAGCTGCACTCCTGAATCTCCCAGAGAAACATTATCACGCAGCTCCAGCTTCGTCAGGCTCTGGCTGGTTCTGAGAACAGCGGCAAGATACCCACAGCTGGCACCCTTGAGATCACAATTCCACAACCTGCAGGAGAGAGAAAACACCAAGCAAAGCAATCACTGCATGAACGGGACTCATCACAGCTGTTATAGGAGGTGGCCACACCCACCAGCCCCTCTACCCAATCAGCATAAAAAATGGGCCAGAAGTCCTGCCCTAGACCCTGTCCCAAGACTCATCCCTTGGCCAATGAAAAAACAATGTTGGGTGTGACATCCTGCTTAAGCCTCACTGCTTGCACTCCACCCTGACCAATCAACACTGAGAATGGACCAGCAATTTCAACTCCCAAAAACCTCTGCCATTAGCCAATAAGAAATAAGGTTTCGGGTAATTCTTCCTCCCTAAGCACTGCCCGGTCCAACCAGAATTCAGCCTGGGCAGAAGGCTGGCCCTTAAGTCCCACCCACTCAGCTCTCAACCAATCCATCTGGACGTGGTACTGATCAGCCCCAAAATGGTGCAACCCAGTCGGAGCAGCCCCATCGCTACAGGGAGGCTGTAGTGGGAGCCACCTCCCCGGGCAGCTGGGCCAGGCTCAGAGCAGGTGCTGGGAGATTCTGCTCCTCCCTGTCCCTGGCACTAGTTTGGTTGCTCCCGGTCGAATGCAGCCATCTGTCTATCTGTCCCTTCCACCAGCTCCCAGCTTTGATGATCAGGCCTGCAGAGGAGAGGCACTGCCAGGCCTAGCACTGGCAGCATCACACCCACCTTCCATTGAGACCAGGGAGCTAAGGGAGGAGATGAGTCCCATGAGAAAGGGGACCTCTGAGATTTGAGGAGAGCAACCATGTGAGCTTGTTCACAGGGCCTGTTCCAGGGTCCCTTGTGGGGTTATAAACTTCTGTTTATAACCCCACAAGAGGAGGGATAGCTCAGTGGTTTGAGCATTGGCCTGCTAAACCCAGGGTTGTGAATTCAATCCTTGAGGGGACCAGTTAGGGATCTGGGGGAAAAAAAAATTGGTCCTGCTAGTGTAGGCAAGGGGCTGGACTCGATGACCTTTCAAGGTCCCTTCCAGTTCTAGGAGATTAGTATATCTCCAATTATTACTATTACATAAGTTTGGCTGTGTTCTGTAAATCCCCTGCAGTCTGGGCTCCTGATGGAGTGAGCTGCCAGCCAGCTAAGCTGGGAATTATGGTAGCAGTCTGCTGCTTATCTCCATATGCTGCTCAAGGACCACCTGCAAGCATGTCTGTCACACACTGCTACTTCGCCCTTCCTCAAAGTCTCACAGGGAGCCTCCTTGACTCCCCTGACTGATTCCTCTCCACTCACAACTGCTGCTAAATCCTGCACATGTGTCCCAGACCCACCAGAACTGGCCCCTTGCACAACTTCCTCCATAACTATAGTTGCTTTGAAACTATGTCACTCTACCAAACGGGGAGGGGAGCCCACAAAGTTTGGGAGAGAAAGAAGGGCCCCTGAGGACAGTATAAGGGGAGACACGTCTCCAATTCTGTAGTCCTGACTCGGGCCCAGACATTAGAGACACACACATCCTATCAAGCACTTTACATAGAGGACATCTGTAAATACACAGAGGAGGCCAAATGCTACTTACCCCAGTGTCTGTAATTTGCAGTTTGGGTGTTTCAGTCCCTCACACAGCAGTTGCACTCCAGAATCTCCTATACACTGATTATAACCCAGGTCCAGCTCTGTCAGGCTCTGGTTGGTTCTGAGAACAGCAGCAAGACGCCAACAGCTAGTGATGCTGAGGAAGCATCCATTCAACCTGCAGGAGAGAGCAATGCAGAGGAGAGCGATCATGGCATGTATGGGGCTCATCACAGCTGCTCTGACAGGTGGTGGAGAGAGAGGAGGAGCACTATCAGAAAACCAGGAAATACTCAGTTAAGGTACCTTGCAGAGAGATTTCTCAAGCAAAAAGAGCTTGATCCTTTCTCCTGAGCCTTCTGAGTGCACTTTGGGAAGGAATGATGCACCGAGTGATATTCTGGTACACGTCCCCCCCTGAGATAGATAAGGCATGGACATGAGTCTGCTATGATGTAGAAAGTTGTACAGGGGGTAGGACCCTTGTACAGGGTAGCAAAAGGGGAGAGAGAAAAACTATTTAGATTTTTTGTTAAGGCAACAGGCAAAGGAAGGTTAAGAGAGCTTGTGTACTCTAGTTTATCTATAACACACCTATCGCTAAGTCACACAGTGAGCAAGGGACACAAACACTGCAAGTGTTGCACTTCAGAGCCATGGGTGATAAAAAGAAATTGAGGGGCAGTCAGTCCTGCTCTGTCCTTTATGCTTTCAGCTGGGGAGGTGTCAGAGCACACCCGAGGCACAGGTGTGGCCCCAACAGACACTGCTATTCAAAGAACCTGATGCACACGGGGAGCATGCAGACCAAGAGTGGAACCCGTATGGACAATCACTTGAGGAATGAGTCTATACTTATTTTGTCCTCCTTGGGACATTCCCTTTCCCAATGGGAATTTAATACTCGATATTTTCTTTAGTTAAAAAATGTCTACTGAATCAAAACTAATTGCCTGCCTCTTTTTCAGTGATACTGCCTCACAGAATTCTCAGCAGTGTGTGAGGAAGGTTTGAAGAGGATGTTAATAAAGTTTTCCTTCCATCATCCTTAAACATTTATATTGTGGCAGTGCCCCAAACCACCAATCAAGATTGCAGCTCTATTATGCTGGGTGCTGTACACTGAGTGAGACAGTCTCTCCCTAGAAGCTTTACATCTAAAAGGCACAAAACACTGGGTTGAGGGATGGGACGTAACATTCACTTCTTTGCATGTGTGGTGATTGGTGCAATTTTGTTAGTCCCTTGTTTTCTTGTTTAATTGGGGCTGAGTGTGAGATAATAATAGTAAGTAAGAAGGAAAAGGGGACAACATCTTCATTCCCTGAAGGATCTGTGAGATCTTCTTTCCCAGGAGCTCCAGCAGATACATTTAAAAGTTTACAAGAGTTTTTTGGAAGACGTGCAGATGATCTTGATATAGCCATCAATGGTACAAGAAACAGAAAAGCACCACCTTTTGGATACCCATTAGCCTAAACAACTGGGATCATTTCTTGTTTCTAATAATGAAGGTATCCTGGAGCCAGCTAAATATCTTCAGATTCACAGCAGCAATCATCTCCCATCTCTATGTGGGCAAGGTGCCTCCATCAGGGCCCTCCAAACAGGTTTGAATATTTCTATTCCCACTTTGTCACTGGTTGTAAGAGCTGCTAACAGATGGCTATATCTTCTAGCCAGAAAATTTCTTCTCTAGCAGCACTCTAGGTGCAGATGGCCAACTGCCAGGAAGTGCTGGCCAATTATGATTTCCTCACATGGAAATCACCCTTCTCGTCCTTTCCTTGCTATCATCTGGGAGCTGTTTGAGAAGTCCATGAAAGTGGGTTGTTTCTGAAGATCAGCAAGCAGCTATATTCCAATGATGATGCCTTGGCTACTGTGCCAGTGCCCATAGTCCTTCTGAGCAGAGTCTCATGGCTGAAGAGTTCCAGTCTTTGGCCACCCATCCAGACCATGACTGAGGACACCTCTCAAAGGTTTGGGATTGTTCAGTGTCAAACTGATGATGTCTTTCAATACCATAAAGACTCTACAGCTGTTCTTAGGCCATTCAGCCTGTGCCCACCCACACCACCCTCCCAGTCTGCAAGAAATCAACACTCAACCATTTTTAGAGGCCAGGTGAGGGGTTGGATTTTATTCATTTCTTTAGTACTTTTGTTAGTTTTTTTTTCCAGTTCTTGTTTTGTTATTTCATGGTTTGGTTTTGTAGCTGAACTAACAGTTCCTTTCTATCCTGTGTTTCCCTTGTGAGGAGAGAGAGAGAGGAGAGTTCTCTGGGCCCAGAGGAAAAATACCCCTCGGGGTCCTCCCTGTGGCTCAGAATTCTTACCCAAGTTCTCCCCCACCCACAGGACTAGCTCTCACCGTCTCGGGGTGGTGTGCAGTGTCTTGGGGGAGGATGGCAGCAATGAGTGGACGATGGAGAACCATTGGAGAAGTGGATTTAGTTGGGGTGTGGGTCATCCAGCTGTTCATTCATTAACTAATTACCCTGCTCTGTGTTCTCCTTTGCAGATCTCAGGAGAGTGGAAGTTGCTGACGAGGCAGTGAACAGAAAGCCATGGCAACCCTTCAGTGAAATCAATGGATTATGGGAGGTAGACGAGAATGCGCATGCCATGGCAGTGCAACATTTTTCAAAAGAATCCTCAAGGGATCAAAGCAATATTTTTCAAAGTTGATATGTTTTTGAAATTCAAATGCTATCACATTATATTTCTTATTCCATTTGTCTTTGTTAGTCCAGGGTTGGGAGTGTTTGGGCTGAAGCAGCACAGTGGGACATGGTGGTGGACAGGAAGTGATTGCAAGAGATTGGCTCTGAGCAAGGCTGATGTGATCCCTTGTGCACTGTTGTGAGCACTTGTGTGTGTGGATGTGCAGTGTGATCGGGTGGCAGGTAACTATGCTGCTGCTGGCAAGGCCAACTTTCTCTAGCATAGATCTAGCCAAAAGACTGCTAATCCATCCAGCACCCTGCAGAACAACTCGACAGCTAGACCCTGGCCATAGAATTCCTCGTCAGAGGGGATCACAGTGAGCCTTGGATTGGCCACGTTCAGAGCAAAATGCAAGACCATCTTTTTGCCAAAGCCCTTTCCAGTAAGACCACCAAGGTCAGCATGAGATGCAGACAGTGAGGGATGAGAGTGTAAGAAGAGGAGAAAGAGGGGGCTGGAGGTAAAAAGAGACAAACTGCTATTCCCCTTCTCCCTCCTCTTCTCCCAAACAATCCCACAACACCAAACCCATCTATGAATTAGGGAGACGTGAGATCACATGAGGATAGGTGGTTGTTACATGGATTGTTACTCAAGGATACGTACAGGGCTTAGATACCATGGTGACAGACATCTTAAAATTCCATACAATGGACAGATCTTCTCTCTAGCCTCTGGAGTCTTTCCTGAGCTCCAACAATTTCCCCTGGCCACACTGCTTACCTCTGTCTCTCTCCCTCATCTCGTCGTATGGTAATTGGGTTAAATGTCATTGAATTGCTAAGGTGACCAATAGCTCTTATGCCAATTCCATACATATTAAATGGAAATTTAAACACATTCCTAAGTAGTTAGAGGCAGTTGGAAACAGCAGCCATGGTACAGAGAGCTGAACGGCTGTAGAATTTCCAGGATAACAGCAGTAACATGGGGATTTTGAAAAAAGTTAGTTTCTTACTGTAGTTTCTTTAATTTACAGTTTGGATCCTCCAGTGCTTGGCAAAGCAGGTAAATACTTGATCGCTTTGGTTGTCCCCTAAAACGAGAGAACAGAAATTTCCTTTGTTGTTCTCTGGAGACAGATTTTTATTTCCTGAACATTAAAATATCACCTTGGATGTGGTGATCATATACTACACATGAGCTATTCTGCAGTTTCAGTTCATTGCAAATCCCCCATTTAAAAATGTATCTAGTACATGAAGATGGACCTTAAATGCAGAGTCAAATAGAATAGGTTTTGCTAAGTGAAAGCACCCATTTGTTTTCTGAACCTGTAGTACTCTTGGCCAGATTTACTGGAGATGCACTATCAAGCTATCAACCCCTGCCTATACTCTGCCAACAATGCCAGCCTTCATTAAGCTTTAATCCAATTCTCTCTCAAATGTCTACCTTCATGTTTTCTCCCACGATGCCTGTATGCATGAGCAGAGCCCACTATAAAAATTCAGACATCCACTACATTAATCTCCTCCAAATCCCGCCTTGAAACTCACCTCTGCCATGAACTGTAGAGAACACTTGTCAAAGCCGGGCTCCTGGGGTGCTTGCCCCCTGCTTATTACCAATGCTCATTATACTAAACATTATTTCATTGTTACCCATAACAAATGAGAGGACAAGGTAGCTGTTTTCTCATATGCAAAGACTAAGTTCTTCGGGGCAGGTGCTGTCTTTATTATACATGCTAGTGCTTTGCACAATGTGGACCTTGTAAAAGCAGCAAAGAATCCTGTGGCACCTTATAGACTAACAGACATAATGTGGACCTTCTTTCTGATAGGAACATTCATTTGATTATATTTGAAGTATTCAGAGTATAACAATTCACTTACTGCCTCCCTAGATACATACAATACACCCTCGTGATAATGCCCTTCATATTTCCGATCCTTCAGCTATAACTAACCCGGTCTCTGAATCCCAACTACTGTACAGTGCTGTATTCGGGGGGGGAAAAAAAGGCTGTTGCACATGCATGCACATTTTTTTTTAATCCAGCATCATATGTTGAGCTCAAGAGTAGAAACTAAGGAGTGAGCCCCCACCTAGGCTCCCAGATCCCCAGCCTCACCTAGTGGGGCTCACAGCCCAGAGCACCAGCTGCTGCAGGGGCTGACAGCAGACAGTCCGAGCCCTGCTGCCCTGGCCAAATGCACCGAGGTCACCTAAAAATCATAGAATATCAGGGTTGGAAGGGACCTCAGGAGGTATCTAGTCCAACCCCCTGCTCAAAGCAGGAACAATCCCCAGATTTTTACCCCAGTTCCCTAAATGGCCCCCCCGAGTTTAGCAAGCCAGTGCTCAACCCCTGAGCTATCCCCCACCCCCACCCCACCCCCACCCAAATCATGCTCTGTGGCTTACTCCTAGCCTTAGGTATCATTATGAATAATAATTAATTAATTTAGCTAATGCCTCTATCTAAGGCAACTTCATTAACTTACTCCAGCAGTTTATCTTTCCTTTTGATTATCCTTTTGCTAGAACGACTCCCTGGCTATAACGAACAAAAGGCTTGGATCCCGACAGGTTTGTTATAGCGAGGGTGTACTGTACTCAGGCAGCTAGCCCTCTCTGCCACTTGTCCTGCCACAGCTCAGCTTCGATTTGAATGCGTTAGCGCCATCAGAGCTAGCACGGGTATGGCTACTCAAGCTGGAAGTTACACCTCCTAGCTCCAGTGCAGACCTACTCAGGTACATCTACACCTGGAGCTAGGGGTGTGATTCCCAGCTCGCACAGACATACTCTTGCTAGCTCTCGTTAAGCCAGCAGGCTATAAATAGTGTAGTCACAGTAGCACTGGCATATTTGTACTGTCCTGAGTATAACCCTCCTGTGTCCCATGGGTCTGTACTCGGGCAGCTAGCCCGTGCCACTGTCCAGCAGCCTGTGCTATCACATCTACACTATAATGTTTAGCATGCTAGCTTAATGATAGCAAGTGAGAGTATGTCTGAATCACACCCCTCACTCCTAGTGTAGATGTAGCCTAAGTGAGGAGTTCTCTACCTTTCTTGGGAAATTTTTGACATAAAGCAAGCTCTCTTCCCCCACACAAATCCTTGGTCTCAGCTACACCTCTGTTCATATCCCATACACATAAGATTACAGCAAACATTCGAGTTGCTGAGAGGGCAAGTTGGACAAACAATCAGAAGAAAGGAAGAACATTTTTTGTTAGTGCGAACCCAAGAAAGCCTCTATAACTGTACCATAGCTTGCTGAAAGATTAGAATTGCTTTGTGGTAGGTCACAACCATTTATTTATCAAAACATAGGGGGAAATAATGTTTCATTGGTTAAAGAAAATTTGCATGTTTCTGAGCTCAAATACTTACTGACATAACCACTTTGGTAAGCCTGGGAATTTTTCTTCCTCATGGTCTTCAAATCTAAATACACAGTAATGTATAAGAAGTGACTCCAGTTGATGACAATGTTTTACACAAAATGAAAGAACCATTTGATCCATTTGGGTAAATATTTTTTCCCATGTCTCTAAGTTAGTTAAATGTTCCAATGCATTTTTCACAAAGTTTTCTTCTTGGATCTCATACAAATAGTAAAATTCCTCTAGATAGTAACATTGGTTAATATTTGATGGCAAGGATGAAATAACCCATGTCTTTAAATCTGGCTTAATTTCATGGGATATTTTACATCCAAGTTTTTCCTCTATGTCCTTCATTCTGTTTTTATTTAAGAGACCAAACAAGAAGTGCACTGTAATTAAACAACTTGCAGACTGCCCATGGTGTATTAACAGCTCTTTTACATCTCGATTAGGAATCACTGAATCTTTCATTGTTTCTTCATCCTCCTCTAGTACATAGAATAAAGCTGCAAAAAACTCCTGAAAGGTTAAGTGAATAAAACTGTAGGCACATTCACAGTCAATGTCTTTTTGAAAAATGTTCTCATTCAAAAAGAGGGGGAGAGAATCTACCTGATCTAAGCCATGCTTCTTGATTTCTTCTTCCTCAAATAGTATCTTCTGCTTCCAGAGTCCATCAACAGCCAAGGAGCAAAGTCTCCTCAGGCTAGCTTGCATGTGTGGCTTTGAACTGCTGCTGGGAGACTGGACTAAACTGAAAAGATAGAGCAGATACACTTCAGTGAGTGTTTCTGAAGTTTGTGCAAGATCTTTACCCCTTTCCATCTGTTGTTTCAGAACCGTGCAGATGATCCAACATACAATGGGGACAAAGCACATGGTGAGGAGAATTTCATTTTCACATACAAAGTTAAAGGCTGTTGTTGCTTGTTTTTCATCTCTGAAGAATTTGTTGAAATATTCCTCCCTGTCTTCCTTGGAAAATCCCAGGATCTCTGCATAACGTGGATATTCCAAAAACTGCCTGAGTTTCTCCAGAGCAGTTGGTCTTGTAGTGATTATTAAGTAGCATTCAGAGAGAACTGTTTTCCTAAATAAACTGCTCAGTATGATTTCCACTGGCTTCTTCTCCCAGGGATCAGAGCACAAGTTATCTTCTGGCTGATCAAAGGAAAATCTCAGTTCATCAAAACCATCAATTATGAACAGAAGTTTTTCTGTATTTTCCAGAATATGTTTAATTGGGGCACTATTATTGGGACAGTGTTTTAAAATCATGTCAGCCATGTTTCCCTGCTTAGTAAGAAGGTTCATTTCCCTACAATTTATGTAGAAAACATAGTCAAACTCATGATAGAGTCTTCCAGCTGCCCAGTCCAACATGATCTTCCTTGCTGTCATTGTTTTCCCAATCCCTGCAGCTCCCAGCAGCACAACAATTTGTGGCATTTGTCCATCTTCGTCAGGTTTAAATAAAGTATCTATGGTAATTGAAGAATGAGCTTGTTCACTCATGATTTCTGCATGTCTCCATCCCACTGCCATTATTTCATGTTCTCTCTCCTTTTCATGACGATATTTGTTAACAATAATAAGCTTTGTGTATCTGCTGTTTAGAGTCACATTCTCACCAAGACGAGCGTTCCTGTCTTTTATTAGTTGGTACTTTTTTTGTATATGTTTTCTATACTTCACCCTGTAATCTAAGACAGTGACAGGATGCTTTAGAAATTCAGAATAAAGATATATCTACACAATAAAACTTTTAAACAATAGAATGATAGTACCTTAAATGTATTAAACCTCATCGTAAAGGACCCCCAAAACCATTTAACTATAGCGTGATCCCGTAACCCTTGACAAAATTGCCCATGTGAGTAAAGACTGTAGGAATCACTTCACCCACCCCTGAAATGCAGCCACCTATAGGACGAACAATGTTAACACTGCACAGTGCCACTTGTAACAAATGAGGACACAAAGTGGGGAAGAATGTCACATCCATTTAACACAGCAATGAGAATGTAGGTGGGAAGATTGTAACTGCACAAACTAGAGAAGTTGCTCAGGAGACAGGGGATTTTAAGAAGCGCTATAACATCTTCTACGACTATAAATGGGGATTTCCAATTTCTGCCTCCCTTTAGACGATGGTCCCCGCAGCAGCGTGGGTCCTCCAACACCATCCTGGTGCAATGGTTCTGTACTGACTTAGGGGGTAGAGTTCCAATTAATCACCAGCGCCATTCTCTGCAGCACCTGGAATTTTTCCTTGAGGTCCCCCATCCATTTCCTCACCTCCCATCCAACCCTGCTTAGCTTGAGTGAGCTGAGATGATCGTCAGAGAGGTCATTTGTTATTCTACGAGTAGACAGAATTTGAGTGATCTGTTTTCATGCCTCTAATCATTGCTAATAATGAAACATTTTCTGTTAGAATATCACATACCTTCTGCAGATGTTCCTGGTGTCTGACTGGGACCCAAAGCTGAAAGAGAAATTGCATGTGAACATCAGTGTAACAGTATCACAGTGTGTGTCATACAAGTGAGAAAACTGGGGATAAGTAATTCCTTCAGGGGTCTGGGCTTTAATAAGCTTCCCCAAGAGCAGGCAGGCAGAATTTCTTTGCAGGCATTACTTCAGTGAACTCTGTTAATAATGGCCACCACACACCTTGCTCATTGGCCATTCTATGTAGCCATTAACACAGGCTTCACTGTCCCCTTTTCTTTCTATGTCCCATGTATTTAATGTGATGCACACACAAAGCTGTCCCCACCCATCCAGGCACTAAGGATAAACTCAGCACTGGTGACACCCTGATGCAGGAAAGCTATTTTTGACCTGTTGGGGTTGAGCAAGAACTGTTCTTAAGGCTGACTATTCTATTGATTCTCACCACAAAGGTGAATGTTTCTGAACAGTCTGGTAAAATTCCTTAGTGTCAGTTTTGAGAAATCAGATACAAAGGGAAGTTTTTGTACTATAAGAAATTATTCAGCTGCTCATTTAGAGCTTGGCAACGAAAACCAGCATGTTAAACAGGTATTTGTTCTCAGTGACACTATGTCCCTTTGCCATGTTTAGATATATTTGGTTTAGAAATAACAAAGGTGTAAGTGCATGCAAGTCATGCACAGTACCCAGTTCTCTAGTCTGGTGTAGATTTTTAAACAAATCATGCTCAGAGGTGAAGAACTCTACGTAGATGCACTATAGGGCAACTAGATAATCACCCTAAGTAAAATATTGGCCAGATCCCAGGGTTTAACTGAGGCCTGGTCTACACTAGGACTTTAATTCGAATTTAGCAGCGTTAATTCGAACTAACCGCTCAACCGTCCACACCAGGAAGCCATTTAATTCGAACTAGAGGGCTCTTTAGTTCGAATTTGGTACTCCACCTCGACAGGTGGAGTAGCGCTAAATTCGACATGGCTAGCTCGAATTAGGCTAGGTGTGGATGCTAATCGAACTTAGTAGCTCCGGGAGCTATCCCACAGTGCACCACTCTGTTGACGCTCTGGACAGCAGTCCGAGCTTGGATTCTCTGACCAGCCACACAGGAAATGACCCGGGAAAATTTGAATTCCTTTTCCTGTCTGGGCACTTTGAATCTGACGTCCTGGCTGGACATCGGGGCGAGCTCCGCAGCACCTGCAACGATGCAGAGCTCTCCAGCAGAGGAGTCCGGCCAATCCAAGAATAGAAAGAGGTCCCCAGCATGGCCAGACCGGGAAGTCCTGGATCTGATCGCTGTGTGGGGCAAGGAGTCTGTGCTCTCGGAGTTGCGCTCCAACAAGCGGAATGCAAAGACCTTCGAGAAAGTCTCCAAAGCAATGACAGAGAAAGGATACAGCCGGGATGCGATGCAGTGCCGCGTGAAAGTCAAGGACCTGAGACAAGGTTACCAAAAAGTCAGAGCGGCAAACAGACGCTCCGGAGCACAGCCCCAGACATGCCGCTTCTACGAGGCACTGCATGCCATTCTCGGTGGGTCTGCCACCACTGCCCCACCAGTGACCGTGGACTCTGAGGATGGCATAGTGTACCTGGACAGTTCCTCGGCGATGTTCGCCGATGGGGAAGATGAGGAAGGGTTTGTGGAGGACGGCGCAGGCGACAGCGAACACAATACCGCTTGCCCTGACAGCCAGGATCTTTTCATCACCCTCACAGAGATCCCCTACCAACCCTCCCCGCCCGTTAACCCAGACTCAGAATCAGGGGAAGGATCAGGCGGTAAGTGCTATAAACATGGAAACTTTTATTTTTTAAAAAACGGGTATAGAAAAAATAGAAATACTATATACAAAATTTTACATGTCAAACTATATAAATAGTAGGTCCACACATATAGGGATTGAACAATAATCCTCTTGGGACAGTTCAACAAAGCTCTCAGAGAGCAGCTCGAAAAGCCTCCGCAGGAGGTTCCTGGGGAGAGGTGCCTTATTCGGTGCTCCATGGAAGCACACTCTTCCGCGCCAGGAGATCCTAATGTAGAGAGGAATCATCGCCTCCACCAGCATTGCTGCATATGGTCCTGGTCTGTGCAGGGCTTCCAGTAGCATCCGCTCTCTCTGACTGCGAGTGACCCGCCTCAGGGTGATGTCGGTCTGGACAGGCTGCATCTAAGTCGGGCAATTAGTGTATTGTTACTATTGTTAACGGTTTACAATTAGGTTGCATAACAACGACCCTCGCTTAACAGCCACGTGCTGGAGGCCACAGAGAACAAGCAGACATTGATCTTTCCCGTGCACTGGCGGGAGGGGCTGGAAAAGGCTCAGCCTTTCTGCTTTCCAGATTGCCTTTAGCAGGAGAGCACAGCTATCCACTAACTGATAAGCATGATCTACTTTAAGGCTTACCAGGACTGTCTGCAAGACGGATTATGCTGTCTCTCCCCGCTTGTCCGCTCTCCTGTGCAATGGCGCCGCCAATGAGAGCGTATTCCGAAATCTCGAACTTTTCCTGAGATCTTGTGAGACTTGGTGCCCTGTATGGTCTTGTTCAGAGAAACTGACTAGACTGTGTTCACTGTTCGCAAACATGTATCTGTTCAAGGAAATCATTTACTGTTTCCCATCACACAGCTTCTGATCTTTCCCAGACTGCCCCGGCATCCCCCTCGCAGAGGCTGGCTCAGATTAGGCGGCGAAAGAAAAAGACTAGGGACGAGATGTTCGCGGAACTGATGGCCTGCTCCAGAGCCGAGGCGGCAGAGCAGAGACAGTGGAGGGAGACCCTCTCTCAACAGCATCGCACACACATCGAACGGGAGGATAGGTGGCGGCAGGAAGACCATCAGGCGACTCAAACGCTGCTTGGGCTAATGAGGGAGCAAACGGACACGCTCCGGCGCCTTGTTGATGTTCTGCAGGACCGCAGGCAGGAGGAGAGAGCCCCCCTGCACTGTATCTGCAACCACCCTCCAACGCCAAGAAGTCCTGTCCCCCCCTCACCGAAAATTACAAGACGGAGGGGCGGTAGGGGCCGTGAGAACTGTCACTGCACCACAGCTGAGCGCTAATGTTCCACACACCTCTGACGCTATAACTGTTTAGAAGCACTTCCCTTACAGGATCACCCCAGTCCCAAATCCAAGTTTCATCACCCCACTATGTAGTAGATTAATAAAAGCTGTTTGCTGTTGTTCACTCTTTCCGTCACATCTTTCGTGTCAGAAGACTGTGTATGTGGGGGGGGGGCAGGGGATTTATAATTGCACGGGATAGCCTACATTAGCAGGGTACAGACTATCGGGGGCAGGATCAACTGCAGGGCACACACAGACTGCATTCAGTAGTCACCAGGGTCCCTCTGTGTGGTGTATGCTGCCCCGGGTCATTCTGTGATGTGTACGCTTGTCCACGGTCCTAGCGCCTGCCACCCCCTAATGTTAAGGCATGCTGCCCTTACCATGCACTTCCACCGTAGGCGCGATCCTCTCCGCTGCCCTGAGCCCCAACAAGAGCCCTCATCCACGGACAGATACTCACCCTTCCCCCACACCCCTCACCCCTTCCTACGCCCAAACCCACAACCCAGAGCCTGCATCCAATTCCGTATGCAAAGACGGCACCACTCGCCCCTTCCTGCAAACCCACCCCTACATGCACAACCACTTGAAACCGTCCCCCACCCCAGAGACCTATGTAGGAGCAGGAGGATGTCCGTCCTGTATTATACAAGCGGTCTGTACATCAGTGCACACCGTACCCAGCACAGTATGCGTCCATGTTTCAAACCCTGAACAGAAATGCAAAGTAAAGGAAAGATTTATTAAAAATAACTGTTCCATTTAATATGTTTAAAAACGTGTTTTGGAAGTGGGGGAAACTTGGAGAACGGGGTATGTAACCGCAGATCTCACTCAACACATAGAGACACAGGCCCAGGATCAGCTTCTCTTAAAATCAAGTGTAGAGTCATAGGTTACCCTGCTCTCCGAGGAAACTTGCTTTCAAAGCCTCCCGGATACACAGCGCTTCCCGCTGGGATAGTTTTTCGGCACGGGTGTCTGGCTGAGCGTAAACAGCAGCCAGGCGATTTGCCTCAACCTCCCATCCGGCCAAAAAGGTCTCGCCCTTGCTCTCACAGACATTGTGGAGCACACAGTGAGCAGCAATAACTATGGGGATATTCTTTTCGCTGATGTCCGAGCGAGTCAGTAAGCTCCGCCACCTCCCCTTAAGACGTCCGAAAGCACACTCCACCACCATTCTGCACTTGCTCAGCCGGTAGTTGAAGAGTTCCTTCTCACTGTCCAAGGCGCCTGTATAGGGCTTCATGAGCCAGGGCATTAGCGGGTAGGCTGGGTCCCCGAGGATCACTGTAGGCATCTGCACATCCCCAACTGTTATTTTGTGGTCCGGGAAGAAAGTTCCTGCCTGGAGTCGTCTAAACAGACCAGCGTTCCTGAACACACGCGCGTCATGAACCTTGCCCGCCCACCCAACGAAGATGTTGGTAAAACGTCCCCTATGGTCCACCAGTGCTTGCAGCACCATTGAAAAGTAGCCCTTTCGGTTAATGTACTCGCTGGCCTGGTGGGCTGGTGCCAGGATAGGGATGTGAGTCCCATCTATAGCCCCACCGCAGTTTGGGAATCCCATCGCGGCGAAGCCATCTATGATGTCCTGGACGTTTCCGAGAGTCACTACCTTTGAGAGCAGTTGCTCAACGATTGCGTGGGCTACTTGCATCACAGCAACCCCCACGGTAGATTTGCCCACGCCAAAGTGGTTCGCTACTGACCGGTAGCTGTCTGGCGTTGCAAGTTTCCAGAGGGCTATGGCCACTCGCTTCTGCACACTCAGGGCTGCTCGCATCCGTGTGTCCTGGCGCTTCAGGGCAGGGGCCAGCAAGTCACAGAGTTCAAGGAAAGTGCCCTTACGCATCCTGAAGTTTCGCAGCCACTGTGATTCATCCCAGACCTGCAGCACTATGCGGTCCCACCAGTCCGTGCTGGTTTCCCGGGCCCAGAATCGCCGTTCCACACCATGAACTTGACCCATTGCCACCATGATCTCCACGGCGCGGCGTACCCTGCTTTGTGAGAGGTCTGCGCCATTCTGTGACTTCCTGTCCTCACCGCACTGCCGGAGCCTCCTCGCCCGATTTCTCAGCAGCTGACTGTGGAAGAGGTGGACGATAAGGTGCGAGGAGTTGACAACGGCCATAAGTGCAGCGATGATCGCAGCGGGCTCCATGCTCGCAGTGCTGTGGCTTCCGCGGTGTAACTGACCAGAGAAGGGCGTGAACAGATTTCCCGCCGGCGCTTTCAGGGAGAGAGGGTGGGAGTGACGGTTCAATAATGACAGTTACCCAAAACCACCCTCGGCACATTTTTTCCCCCAGCAGGCATTGGGGGCTCTACCCAGCATTCCAATGGGCAGCGGGGAGTGCGGGAACTGTGGGATAGCTTCCCACAGTGCACCGCTTCCAAAGTCGACGCGGGCCCTGTGAATGTGGACTCAGAAATTCGAATTAGTGTATTTAGTATGGATACACAAATTCGACTTCATAAGGTCGAATCCACAAATTCGAACTAAGTTGATTCGAAATAGTCTTGTAGTGTAGACAAGGCCTGAGCAAACTGGCCTGTTCTAAGTTACACCAGCAGCACTGTACCAGGATTGCTGGAGTTCATTCCAATTCCAGCTATGCCCCTAAAATATGCTTGTGATGCGCTATACCAGACCCTCTGAAGCCCCCTCCTGGAGGCCTTGTGGCCCTGCCACAGCCCACCCCAGAAAAGGTCAGTAGAGAGGGTCTTCTATGCTGCCTAGAGTGGCTGTGTGAGGAACAGCCAATCAGGGCCCAGCAGCCTAGTATAAGAAGAGCTGCAGGGGCAGAGGGCATTCAGTTCCTTGCTGGAGCTCGAGGTGTGTGACTGGCTGATGGAGCTGCAGAACCTCGGACCGAGCAGTGCTACCAAAAGCCAGGGAAAGTGAGAAAGGAGGAACCAGAGCTGGTTGCTGGGACTCCATTAGGATGACCCTGAGGTAAGGGTGAAGGTGACATGGGGCCATGGGGAAGTGGCCCAAGGAATTAGAGCAGTGGTGCGACATAAAGGGAGACAGCACATGGCTGCTATCTACAGGGCCCTGGGCTGGGACCAGGAGTAATGGGCAGGCCTGGGTCCCCCCATTAGCCACTGGGGGGAGTGGCCTGGACATTGAGGCACCACAGAGGGGGAACTGAGCTGTAGTGGCCCAGCTGGAGAGCTGTGACCAGAAAGACCGAAGACCTTGTTTCCAGGGAGGGAGCCCTGGGGCACTGCCCTATCCCGGAACAGGGATAAAGTGAGAGAGTGCAGGCATGTGCACTTGGCCAAGGGGGTGCTTGCGAGAGATGAGTGTGCCCCATCACAATGCTCTTTAATTCATATCAATTAACCCTGTGCCAGAGCAGGGCAGAACTGACTAGATCAGAGAGATTCCCAGCTGCCCGCTTGAGGCAGCTTTCACTGCCTAAAGAGAGCAGCCAGAGGCATGGCCAAGATCTGGCCTGCTGTGTTTATATAATAAAAGTATTATGAACATATCCCATGTCCATTGTTGTGGAAAATTAGCCACACGGTTGATTTTAGATCAGACAGCCTGAGGCTCCTTTATTTTCATACAAGCATGCATGCAGGGAGAGACAGCATGTCCCCATGCAAGGGTTAACTGCTCTGGCTGTTACAACTTTTACCAAGCTTATAAAGGTTAAAACTGCAAAACGTAGCACGCTTATTACACACTGTTATTGCCTTATTTGGGATAAAATGCTAATCATAAGCAAGCTAATCAATTGCTTATTCCATTTAGGGTTTTTCCTGTTATTGTCTTTGGCAGTCGAGCTGGTGGTCTGACTGTTCTAACGACCCCTATTTTGCGGTTACAGTTGCGAAAGCTCTTGCCACACTCTAATTGTCACAAGCTGTCACAAGCTGAGCTGGCACACATGGGCCCTCCTTTTGTCCCTCTCTTCTAGTTCCCCTTTCCCTGGTTTCTTGCTTCTCCAGTGACCCTTATACAGATAAACAAATTTAGCAGAAGTTCAAACCTTTGCCCTTATACAGCAATTGGGCTAGCTACAGACCTTGGGCCTGTGAGGCAGGGGCTAGGGTGCACTTGTAATTCTGGGCCTATAAAGGGTGGGGGAGGCTGATTTTCCCTATCACCATACATGATGAACCCCAGGGACAGTAAGTCAGGAAATACAGCAAGAGATAAAGGGACTCATGACAGCAATCCTTAAAATGGGGAAATCCATAGATATGGCAGTAAGAGCTATTCTATTAATAGAGAATCTACCCAGTCCCCCACACTAGAAAAGAACTGTATCCTGGGCTACTGGGACATTTTCAGGCTTCCTTAGGATTTGGAACCTGTTCCCTTTCTTAGTTTGCTGTTGTTCCTTCTGCACCTGTTTCAGGGAATACTGAAGGACAGAGGCTGAGATGTTACAGTCACTGTAGGTTTTCTTACCTTTCTCTGTGAGCTTCGCAGCAGCATCTCTCCTGTTGATCTGGGTGAGAACACAAATAGCTACGTTCACTGCACCATCTTCACAATAGAAGGTACACAACAGATCCACAAGTTTAAACTGAGTGTTGGCCTCCTCCAGCTGACATCTGGGGATATTCTCTCTTCCATCATAATCAATATATGATAATCTGTGTTTAAACCTGTCAAACTCATCTGCCAAGAGGCTTTCCAGTGTGTTTAGAAGGCTGTCTCTTAGATTCCTCTCTCTCGCCATCATTGGATATCATACATAATCTGAAAAATGTAGGAGATTAAAACTAAATTCTTCCCTTTAATCCCAGACCCACCACAGCAAGTTTGTAAACAGGAGCTGCCACTCACTGGTAGTGTAGGCACAGTACTTACTACTTTTCCAGTCAGAGACAGACACCTGCAAGAACTGAAAAGGCAGCAAGAGGCAGATGAATTACTGAACCAAACCACTGCAAAGAGCTGGATAAAACTGACAAAGTCAGAAACTTCTGTGAACCATGCTTGGCCATTTTCAGGGATCTTCAAGACCTGTGAAGAAGGAAGATCAATACAAAATGATTAGAAGGGGGATTTTGACAGAGTCAAATCCTTGAGAGTGCATCTACAGTGCAAAATTATTTGGCAACATTTAGGTACATACATGAATAGCTACCCAGCATGGGTATCAATAGCAGGGTAGAGGGTGAGGCACAGATTAAGCCAGGAGAATAAAGACACAGCTGAAGAGGGTGGGCCAGGGTAGGTACCTTCCTGTTCTCTACTGGCCCAAGCTTTTTAGCAGTGTAGTGTCCCTCCAGCTCCCATTGCTGAAGCCCTTCCTCACTGGTGGGAAAGCAGCAGGGAAAGGCTGCCAGCTCCCCACTGCTGGAGCCCTTCCCCGCCACAGTGCCAGGCTCTGGCAGTGGGGAACAGCTGAAGCCCCTCTGCCAGAGCCTTTCACTCGCTTGTAGCCACACACTGCATGGTGAACATGATGTGCTTTTCAGTGTGGTACAGTAGAACCTCAGAGTTACAAACTGGCCAGTAGGCAATCATGCAGCAGCAAATACAGTACAGTGTTTAAACATAAACTACAAAAAAAAAAAAAAGGGAAAACAGCATTTTTCTTCTGCATAGTGAAGTTTCAAAGCTGTATTAAGTCAACGTTCAGTTGTAAACGTTTGGAAGAACCACCGTAATGCTTTGTTCAGCGTTATGAACATTTCAGTGTTACAACCACCTCCATTCCTGAGGTGTTGGTAACTCTGAGCTTCTCCTGTACATGCCGTCTATGCTGGTGTGTAGTGTACGTAGCCAGGAGATCACAGTTGGGGTGACAGATTCTCAGGAAAAGGAGACTACACAGCAATGTACTAGCACACCTCGACTCTGCTTTGTGTGGGTGCCAGCAGGAATCAGCCATTGGACCCGCTGGCATCTTATTGCGTTACCAGGTGGATCTCCAGTACACCCGGAATGGATCGCTACCCTGCGACTGCACCTGTGAACAACACCCCACCTGTCCCCACGCCCCACAGAACCTCCAGCCTGTTCTCCAGATCCTTTCCCCGGTGTCAGGGTTGGGGAAAGGATCCCAGGTGAGGTCCTAGCCACACACCTCTGCACAAACATCAACCCTGCCTGCTAGAGGCTGAAAGTTACCCCCGGAACAAACACCGCACCTAACAATAACATCCCACTTGTAGCTAGCCCAGGCAAAACCAGGAGCAGACCCAGGTCAGGATCTCCCCCCAGCACAGCGCAAAACAGCCCCTCCCCTCCCCTCCCCTCCCCTCCCCATGCACGGCTAGAGACAACACCGACTCCGCCTCTCGCCTGTGCTTGCAAGCCCTCTCCCCGCCTTGAGTCAGCCCAACCTGTCGGGGTGCGGGAGGAGCTCAGACTGCAGGTCAGTTACCAGGCTCGGTCCCTGCCAGTTCCAGGCTGGGCATGTGCAGGAGTGTCCTGGCTCCAACAGCTCCGTCCCAGCCCAGGGCTCCTGCTTCGTTTCTGTTTCTGTTTCTGTTCTCAGCTTCCCACTGACCTCAGCCCACCCCCGCCTGCTCATTCTCTCAATCCCTCCCACGGCTCAGAGATATCTCTGGTCTTGGCCGCGGCTCAAGAGGGGGAGGGTGCCAGCCAGCCAGGGTGTGCAGCAGAGTTTGGGGGCGGGGGGTGGAGAAGGGAAGGGGATGGAGGTGCAGAGCTGTCCGGCAACAGACGGATGCTCTTCCTGCATTCCTGAACGATGACCTTAGGGCTTGACAGTTCAATAGATCCACCCTGACACAAGGCTGAAGGTGCCGGCAGCTTGCCCTGTCCTTCTCGGGGCTGTTTGGTGTTGGTATTTCATCCCGGGTGTACACACTGGCGTGGTGCTTAACGATAAATTGGGAAAAAAGTTTTATCACCCCTCTCCAGAAAGTTGTCAATATTCAGAGTGACCACTAGGTGGCATAAAAAGAGTCAAGAGTCTGTGTAAACCGGAAATTAATCCAGTCTTGCATTCACTCCAGCCACGGTGTGCTGGGTCTTCCTAATCTTGGGGAAGGAGCGGGAGTCCAGGGTGGAGGAGAATACGGGCTGAGTCAGGAGGGAAAGGCAGGAGCTATAGAGGAGGAGGACGGGAGCTGGGGGTAGTGGGACAGGCAGGAGGTGAGAGAGTGGAGAGATAGGAGCAGAGGGGAACAAGGAGAGGCTGGGGGCACAGGGTCTGTAACCACTAAAGCACCAGCTCTCCAGAGCTGGAATGGAACCCATTAGCCCTGAGCCTCAATGTTCCTTTGCTGTCTGGCAAATAGCTGTGAAACCCACTGGCAAAGTGTGTGTCTCCATCCCTCTCTAGTGAGAAGGCCACATAGACAATAACCAGGGCCGCCCAGAGGGGGGGGCAAGAGGGGCAATTTGCCCCGGGCCCCACAGGGGCCCCCACAAGAGTTTTCGGGGCTCCTGGAGCAGGGTCCTTCACTCGCTCCGGGGGGCCCGGAAAACTCCTGCGGGGCCGGGCGCAGGAGCTTCTTCCGCTCCCGGTCTTAGCCGGCGGGGGGTCCTTCCGCTCCGGGGGGTACGGACCCCCCACTGGCGAATTACCGCCGAAGCGGGACCCGCTGCCGAAGTTCAGCTCGGTCTTCGGCGGTAATTCGGCGGCGGGGGGCCCTTCTGTTCTGGGACCCGCCGGCGAAGTGCCCTGAAGACCCGCGGTGGGGGCCCCCCGCCACCGAATTACCGCCGAAGACTGGGCTGCACTTCGGCGGCGGGTCCCACTTCGGTGGTAATTCGGCAGCGGGGGGGCCCCTGCCGCGGGTCTTCAGGGCACTTCGGCGGCGGGTCCCGGAACGGAAGGGCCCCCTGCCGCCGAAGACCCCAGGCCCCCGGAATCCTCTGGGCGGCCCTGACAATAACAACCTTCTGTTGCTACCCGTTACTTCATTAGCTCCAGAGGTGCTGTGCTGTGAATCTAAATATCCCAGCCCTGCTGATAACCCATGTGTGGGGTCAATATGATTCCATACGGTAAAACTTTTGATTGTTCAGTTAAAAAAATACCCCACAACAATGTAGGAAACTACATTAAAAGGCACATTCAGGTTAGAAAGTCAAGCAGTCAGAAGTTAGAAAATGCCAGACTTAAGGTTGCCCAGGCAACCTCGATCAAGCCCCCTTGTGCTTATGCATTAGAATTAATTACATGATCACATACTATTTTTGTCACAGGACCCCTGCCTCATTCAGTGCAAAGGATAGGTAGCTGTTTAATTCTTTTTATCTTCATCATTTACTGGGTGGCCCCATCGTTTATTTACCTCACACCATCCAAACCCTGCTCTGAAGACAGAATTATTAATCTCCTCTTAGGTTTTTATATCATGCCCTCAGCATAGTATCTTTATTCTTCATTAACATTAATGAATTAATCTTTACAGCACTCCTGGGAGGTGAGGTAAGATAGGATTATTACTCCATTATACATGCGAGGAACATATATTAAAGCCCAAATTTTCAAAAGTGCCAACTAATTTTGGGTACCCAATTTGGGAAGCCTAAGGCCTGGTTTCTTGGACGAGTTAACATTTTGAAGCACTTTATATGTTCAGAGCAGAGGTCTCACTTCCGATATAGTTGTGAGTGCTCGGCACTTCTGCAAAGCAGACCCCAGCTATCCAAGTATACAGTATCCAAGCTATCCAAGTATGCAGACAGCAAGGAACAAACTATGGAAAGTTTAGAGTATGTGACTTGCTTTACATCACATAAGAATTCTATGACTGTAAGGCAGCATTCAACTGCCTTAGCCACAAGAGATCCTCCTTCCATTTCCTGCCATTCTTCTTTCACTTCCTGCAATCCCCTGCCTTTTTCACTACCTAGCTTCCAATGTCTGTAATGAGTGAGTTAGGGATCCTACAGACAACAGCCTTCTTCAGTACACAACCCTGATTTGTTCCCAGAGCAGGTCCATCCTGTACACTGAATAAGGTTGGGGTTCTCTCGAAAAAAAATAGTATGCAATCATGTAATTAAAGACTGTATCGTAATGTATACACACTAGAGGGGTTTGTTGCACAGCCTAAATTCTGGCATTTCCTAACTTTCAAGTAATTGATTTTCAGTGTTAATGGCCTTTTAACGTAGTTTTTTGGATGCAATTATATTTATCCCTCCACTGTAAAGCCAGGCTGTTTAGGACTGTACCAGACTCCAAATGTACAGGATTCTGGGGGAGAGAAAACAATAACCAGTGCATTTTAGAAACCTCTAAAAACTACCTGGGATGAGAATTAGCTGAACTCGGAAGCTGTTTGATGTCACCCCGCTCACCATTCACAAGGCATTTCTAGCTCCTGCTGTGCTAATTACTTTTCGGAGAGCCATCTGATCATGCTAAGGGCGTCACTTTAGATCTGTTTTATATCCACAGGGCCCTGCATTACTGTACTCATTACACCAGAGCAAAATAAGTGCACAGTGGGAGTAAAATGCACCCCAGTCAGGATGGTGGCTTGTACCTGCCCCATATAAAGCTCCATTATCATGATAAGGGCTATTCTCAGTCATTCATTCCCAGACAACAGCTGCTCAAACTCTGAGGCAAATCTTAATATGCAGCAATGTAAGTACATGGGACAGAAAGTAAACTGTGCACATTAGATGGAAACAAACCCTGGCAGACAGGGTACTTTGGTTTCACTCATCTGTTTCTGCATGTGATGTTATCACAAACAAGAAGTAATTAAACCTCAAGAACAGAGTGGCTTTCTATTTTCTGAGTGATAAGCAACTATTTAGGCAGTGACACTGAGCATGTCGTAAGAGATTTGGACATCAGGATGCACCAGTAGTAAAATCTCAGGCAAAACTGTGTGACTTCCATCAAATGGCTCTACACACTCAGGGTGATATTCTGCCATCTTTACTCATGTTGATTTCAGTGGGGTTATACCTGAGCTGTAAAGAATAATAATTAATTTGGCCACCAGCAGATAGGAGCCATAATCAAACAGAAAAGAAAAAAGAAAATGGCTTCACAACCAAAAATAAAGACAGATGGTGATGCAATCTAGGCAAAATAACTGAGTGTTCTTCCTGAATTTCCCACCAGACACCGCTGAGCTGCAATGCTTAACCACAGTCAGATTCTATAATGAGAAGAAATTTATCGTGAGGACTACGCTTTGAAGAATAGAGATTTAAAACATATTAGGGCAAGTATGACCATTCTCTCAAAGGAACAATTATTTAAGAATGAAAGTGTTTCAGATACTCCATTCTTTCCTGTCTACAGACAAATCTATGCATTTAATACCCAGGATGGGAAGGGTTTCCAGAGACCTTTTACAAAAGTGGGAATTGTAATATCCTGGTTTCTTGTTCTGAGCCTGAATTTTATAATGTAACCAGTTATTGCGGGTACCTTAGTTTCTGGGTGCCTAAATTTAAACAACTTAAAAATTAGGCTCTTTTCAAGTATCTCCTGTTGGGCACCCAAAATTACCAGTCAGTTCTGAAAATCTTAGCCTAAATGTTGGATTTCCAGCTTCTATACAGAAATCACAGACATTGATATGGAGGAAAAAATGTGGCCATTAGTTAAAATGGGGGAAAACTGCAGAGAAATCTCTTAAGAGCAGTGGTCCTAGATTTGGAAGAGATCTGCCACCACCTCCTCTGTGTGTTTCTATTAAAGTAACTCACTCTAAGGTGCTGCTCCAATGACATATCACTACCTCTTAAAAAATTTAAAGCAGTTCCGAGGTTTACTAGAGACAGTGTAGAGGGAAGATTCTATTCACACAGGGCCGGCTCCAGACCCCAGCGCGCCAAGCGCGTGCTTGGGGCGGCGTCCCGCGGGCGGGCGGCAGGCAGACGGCTCCGGCGGACCTACCGCAGGCATGGCTGCGGAAGGTCCGCTGGTCCCGCGGCGCCGGTGGACTTCCCGCAGACGTGCCTGAGGAGGGGCCACTGGTCCCGCGGCTCCGGTGGAGCATCCGCAGGCATGCCTGCGGGAGGTCCACCAGAGCCGCAGGACCAGTGGACCCTCCGCAGGCACATCTGCGAGAGGTCCACCGGCGCCGCGGGACCGGCGACCGGCAGAGTGCCCCCCACGGCGTGCCGCCCTGCTTGGGGCGGCGGAAATCCTAGAGCCGCCCCTATATTCACAGCATCTGATGGGACATCTATCCTCAGTTTGGTCTTTGAAATCAATGGATCCTGAGTGCCATCAGACCACTGGGTGATATTGCTGTGTCACCTTGTAAAAGGGAAGTGCGCACTAGGGATAAACTCCTGCCCTCATTGAAGTCAAGGCAAAACTCCCATTGACTTGAGTGGGGCTAGGATTTCACCCTTGAAAACTCTAAGCTTGGGCTTAACATCCTGATTGCAACAAAATTCCCCTTAGCTGCATGTTAGTAAAAGAACAATCTTATAGAGCAATTCAGATGGGAAAAAGAAAGAGAACTGCTACCAGCAACAGGTCAGCATGTATGAATGTATGGTCCTGTGTCCTAAAACAAATATTAGAGATACAGAACTAATTAGTAAAACATTAACACTGGGGCCCC
Organism: Mauremys mutica; assembly: GCF_020497125.1. Classification (NCBI taxonomy): domain Eukaryota; kingdom Metazoa; phylum Chordata; order Testudines; family Geoemydidae; genus Mauremys; species Mauremys mutica. Next base: position 43,826 of record NW_025422876.1, read on the forward strand.
TGGGCTTGGGGAAAAATGTGTGTGGGGTTTGGGTTTTTTTTTGCTATTCACACAACAGACATAATATGAAGGATGGCATGGGCACAGTGCGGTCCAGATAATTATGTTCATTGAATATACACACCACACAAGGCTGTCTGGTTGGGTTCTGGCAGCTTCTAATGCATAGAACGCAGTGAGTGTCGCTAGAGGGTTCACATATTTTTAAAGGGATATTACACTATTATGTACTACGTACTCCTCCCCCTTTGATGTACAGGATGTTAAAGTTACAAATACATTTCTGTCAAAATTGCTATCAGTAAATATGCACCCTGCTACAAATTCAGTCTGAGAGGTAGTTTATGACTTCTCTCTGGATAACACAGGCATTACAAGAGTATCTGGGACAGTTTCTGCTCTATCTGGTGCAGCCGTATCAGCAACACCTTCCTGTTCTGTCATCGTAGGGTAATCTGTGTAGAAACAAACATGAGGCTCGCTGGTACTAGCACAAGGAGTTTAAATTCTCTCCACACTGGCACTGCTCTGTTACTTTCCTTAATTCAGCCACTATTCAGAAATTGTTTCATTTCCTCTTCAATTCTGTCTGTAAGTGCAGAAACGTTCTGCAATCCCCAGTGGCTTTGGGGATGGGGGATTTTATGGAATTTTCGCAATCAGCAAATATTGTGTCTGTGGGTTTAATAGTAGCTGGCCTGCTGTGCAGTGGGTTACACGTTTGAACCCCGGTTACACTCAGTAAAAATGCCACCCTTTCCTCCTCAGTTTATATCATTGGCTATTATACAGTGTTCCAGTCTCTCTAGTCCTCTACTGATCCAGCAAACAAGTCCCTTTCCCACCAACGACCAGTCACTTTTAGCCTTTGTTTCCCCCTAAATAAGTAGTTTACTCTCAGTGCCAGTGGCTGCAGCTTTCTTTCTAGTTTCCCTTCCTTGAGGCCTCTGCAGTCACATTCTGTCACTGCAGTCCTGGATTAAGACCCCATCCTGATCACCAGCTGTCTTTTGCTCTTCACACAACATACGTAATACGAAGGAACCACATGAGCACAGAGTGGGGGCAAATACCGACACTGATTGAATATACATACCATGCAAGGCCTAGCTATGTGCAACCTACTGTGGTTCTGGCAGCTTCTAAAATATAGACTACAGTGAGGACCATTAGAAGGCTCACAAACTATTTAAAGAGATACTACCCTACTCCTGTACACTACAGTTACAAATACACGACTTGGGCAAGCTGAACCAAACTTGTTGGGCAGGGCTACGAACCTCTTGTTCACCCCACTCCTTTTTACTGTTTCTTCTAAACCTCTTCCTCAGCACAAGGGCTAGTGGGGCTGTGCTGTCTGGGGCAGGAGGGACAGGTAGATTCTGCTTCCTGCTGCCTGCCCCTGGACGATGTGTTGCCTCAAGCATCCATTTAAAAAAAAAACACCTTTGCGTGATCGCGCTGGAGGAGCTCTCGGGTCTTCAAAGCCATCACTGGCAAAAACAGGCAAGTTCTGCTGCTCGAGCCTCCTCCAGAGCCTGCCCCCCTCAGGGCCTCAAACCCCCTCTGCTCCTCCTCAAAGGCCTCCATAGAGCCACCTTGCTTCCTTCAAATCCCTCCTTGAAACTCTCCTCAGCCATCATGCCTACAAAATCTCAATGGTCAGGCAGATGGTACATTGTGACCACCCCTTCCACTCTGACCAGTGGGTTTCCTTTTGCTCCCCGTGTCTCTTGCCTTACACTTATACTCTGAACTACTTGGCTGGTGGCAAAAGAATAACAAAAGGGAGTCGTTGATGTTAAGTGATTTCTGGCTGAAATGAAATAGATGTAATTTAAAGGACTGGCTCCCAATCAGGAGAACTGGTTTATCAGGGGAGATGTTTCCTTGGCAACAGAGTCATCTGGGAAGGGACAGCAGTCACCTTTTGAGGCTGAACAGAGAATCACCCGACAGAGAGGACTGGGAGTTATAAAAATGTCAGAAGCTGTTCTTTTTGGTTTCTTTTCTTGGGTCATTTTTCTCCAGCTCAAGAGAAGGGTGAAGTAACCCAGCATGTTGGAGCCAGGTGAAGCAGGGGACACTATCTTTCTGAACAGAGATGGTCCCCCAAGAACTCCCAAGGGAAGGGTGATCTGCATTTAGGATGTTTGGTGTGTTCTATATGGTCTGTACTCTCGTGCTTTATCTGTTAAGTAAAAGAGCAATGGTGTTAGAATCTGTTCTGTGTCTGTGTGTGTTATAGGCTTTACACTTCCCTCGTGCCTCCTGAGTTAAACTGTACTCCAGAAAGCTCACAGAGGGCGTGTTTAAGCTATGGGGGAGTGTGAATGGTCAGCACTGAGCCCAGGACCACCTAGACAGGGGGTTGCAACACTTAAGAGTACTAGGCAGAGGGTCTGAGCCCCAAGACTGTGCCTAGGGACCTCAAACACTGGGGCTGTGTGGGTCCCAAGTCAGGCTCTGGAGGCTAAAAACATGTGGGGACCCAGCAGCTGGGTTCCCTCAGCACTGGCCAAGACAGGCGCTTGACTGGGACCTGCAACAAGGTAACACAAGATAGCTGTGAGCCAAAGCATGGAGGTATTGGTAAGCAAACATGGAGTCATCAAATCATGTTAACTAGGGCCAAGATGTTAAAAAACAGGAGCCTGAAGTGAGATTCCCTCCAATAAGAGATCTGAGGCCTGGTCTACACTAGGACTTTAATTCGAATTTAGCAGCGTTAATTCGAACTAACCGCTCAACCGTCCACACCAGGAAGCCATTTAATTCGAACTAGAGGGCAGGTGGAGTAACGCTAAATTCGACATGGCTAGCTCGAATTAGGCTAGGTGTGGATGCAAATCGAACTTAGTAGCTCCGGGAGCTATCCCACAGTGCACCACTCTGTTGACGCTCTGGACAGCAGTCGGAGCTTGGATTCTCTGACCAGCCACACAGGAAATGACCCGGGAAAATTTGAATTCATTTTCCTGTCTGGGCACTTTGAATCTGACGTCCTGGCTGGACATCGGGGCGAGCTCCGCAGCACCTGCAACGATGCAGAGCTCTCCAGCAGAGGAGTCCGGCCAATCCAAGAATAGAAAGAGGTCCCCAGCATGGACAGACCGGGAAGTCCTGGATCTGATCGGTGTGTGGGGCGAGGAGTCTGTGCTGTCGGAGCTGCGCTCCAGCAAGCGGAATGCAAAGACCTTCGAAAGCAATGATAGAGAAAGGATACAGCCGGGATGCAATGCAGTGCCGTGTGAAAATCAAGGACCTGAGACAAGGCTACCAAAAAGTCAGAGCGGCAAACGGACGCTCCGGAGCCCTGCCGCAGACATGCCGCTTCTACGAGGCACTGCATGCCATTCTAGGTGGGTCTGCCACCACTGCCCCACCAGTGACCGTGGACTCAGTGGGTGGCATAGTGAACCTGGACAGTTCCTCCTCGATGTTCGCCGATGTGGAAGATGAGGAACGGTCTGTGGAGGACGGCGCAGGCGACAGCGAACACAATACCGCTTTCCCTGACAGCCAGGATCTCTTCATCACCCTCACAGAGATCCCCTACCAACCCTCCCCGGCCGTTAACCCGGACTCTGAATCAGGGGAAGGATCAGGCGGTAAGTGCTATAAACATGTAAACATTTATTTTTTATAAAACAGGTATAAAAAAATAGAAATACTATATATAAAATTTTCAATGAAAAACTATATGAAAAGTAGGTCCACACATATAGGGATTGAACAATAATCCTCCAGGGACAATTCAAGAAAGGTCTCATTTAGGTCCTCGAAAAGCCTCCGCAGGAGGTTCCTGGGGAGAGGTGCCTTGTTGGGTGCTCCATGGAAGCACACTCTTCCGCGCCAGGACATCCTTATGTAGATGGGAATCATCGCCTCCACAAGCATGGCCGCATATGGTCCTGGTCTCTGCAGGGCTTCCCTTAGCATCCGCTCTTTGTGACTCCGAGGGACCCGCATCAGGGTGATCTCGTTCATGAAATGCTGCATCTAATTAGGGCAATTAGTGTATTGTTACTGTTGTGAATGGTTGACTTTTACTTTGCATAACAATGACCCTCGCTTAACAGCCACGTGTTGTAGGCCACATAGGAAAAGCATACATTGATCTTTCCCGTGCACTGGCGGGAGTGGCTGGAAAAGGGTCAGAGTATATGATTTCCAGATTGCCTTTAGCGGGAGGGCACAGCTATCCATTAACTGATAAGCAGCATGTACTGTAAGGCTTACCAGGACTGTCTGCTAGACGGATTCAGCTGTCTCTCCCCACTTGTCCGCTCTCCTGTGCAATGCCGCAGCCAATGAGAGCGTATTCCGAAATCTCGAACTTGTCCTGAGATCTCGTGAGACTTGTTGCCCTGTATGGTCTTGTTCAGAGAAACTGACTAGACTGTGTTCACTGTTCGCAAACATGTATCTGTTCAAGGAAATCAGTTACTTTTCCCATCACACAGCTTCGGCTCTTTCCCGGACTGCCCCGGCATCCCCCTCGCAGAGGCTGGCGCAGATTAGGCGGCGAAAGAAAAAGACTAGGGACGAGATGTTCGTGGAACTGATGGCTTGCTCCAGAGCCGAGGCGGCAGAGCAGAGACAGTGGAGGGAGACCCTATGTCAACAGCATCGCACACACATCGAACGGGAGGACAGGTGGCGGCAGGAAGACCAGCAGGCGACTCAAACGCTGCTTGGGCTAATGAGGGAGCAAACGGACACGCTCCGGCGCCTTGTTGATGTTCTGCAGGACCGCAGGCAGGAGGACAGAGCCCCCCTGCAGTGTATCTGCAACCGCCCTCCCCCGCCAAGAAGTCCTGCCCCCCCCTCACCCAAAAGTACAAGACGGCGGGGCGGTAGGGGCCGTGAGAACTGTCACTGTACCACTGCATAGCGCTAATGTACCACACACCTCTCACGCTATACATTTGTAGAAGTGCTTCCCTTACAGGCTCACCCAGTCCCAAATCCAAGTTTCATCCCCCCACTGTGTATTAGATTATTAAAAGCTGTTTGCTGTTATTCACTGTTTCGGTCACGTCTTTCGTGTCAGAGGATTTTTCTGTGTATGGGGGGGGAGGGGATTTATAATTGCACGGTATAGCCTACATTACCAGGGTACAGACTTGGGGGCATGATCAACTGCAGGGCACACACACACTGCAGTCAGTAGGCACCAGGGTCACTCTGTGTGGTGTATGCTGCCCCGGGTCATTCTGTGATGTGTATGCTTGTCCAGGGTCCTAGCGCCTGCCACCCCCTTAATGTTAAGGCACGCTGCCCTTACCATGCACTTCCACCGTAGCAACGAGCCTCTCCGCTGCCCTGAGCCCCAACAAGAGCCCTCATCCACGGACAAATACTCACCCTTCCCCCACACCCCTCACCCCTTCCTACGCCCAAACCCGCAGCCCACTGCCGTCATCCAAACCCCTATCCAAAGAAGGCACCACTCGCCCCTTCCTGCAAACCCACCCCTTCCTGCAATCCCTCCCCTTCATGCACAACCACTTGCAACCGTCCCCCACCCCAGAGACCTATGTAGGAGCAGGAGGATGTCATTCCTCTATGGAACAAGCGGTCTGTACATCAGTGCACACCGTGCCCAGCACAGTATGCGTCCATGTTTCAACACCTGAACAGAAATGCAAAGTAAAACAAAGATTTATTAATAATGAGTGTTACAATTAATTTGCTTTAAAACGTGCTTTCGAAGTGGGGGAAACTTGGAGAATGGGGTATGTAACCACAGATCGAAATCGACACATACAGACACAGGCCCAGGGTCAGTTTCTCTTGAAAGCAAATGGAGAGTAATAGGTTACCCTGCTCTCCGAGGAAACTTGCTTTCAAAGCCTCCCGGATACACAGCGCTTCCCGCTGGGATATTCTCTCGGCACGGGTGTCTGGCTGAGCGTAAACTGCAGCCAGGCGATTTGCCTCAACCTCCCATCCGGACAAAAAGGTCTCACCCTTGCTCTCACAGAGATTGTGGAGCACACAGCAAGCAGCAATAACTACGGGGATATTCTTTTCGCTGATGTCCGAGCGAGTCAGTAAGCTCCGCCATCTCCCCTTGAGACGTCCGAAAGCACACTCCACCACCATTCTGCACTTGCTCAGCCGGTAGTTGAAGAGTTCCTTCTCTCTGTCCAAGGCGCCTGTATAGGGCTTCATGAGCCAGGGCATTAGCGGGTAGGCTGGGTCCCCGAGGATCACTGTAGGCATCTGCACATCCCCAACCGTTATTTTGTGGTCCGGGAAGAAAGTACCTGCCTGGAGGCGTTTAAACAGATCAGAGTTCCTGAACACACGCGCGTCATGAACCTTGCCCGCCCACCCAACGAAGATGTTGGTAAAACGTCCCCTATGGTCTACCAGTGCTTGCAGCACCATTGAAAAGTAGCCCTTTCGGTTAATGTACTCGCTGGCCTGGTGGGCTGGTGCCAGGATAGGGATGTGAGTCCCATCTATAGCCCCACCGCAGTTTGGGAATCCCATCGCGGCGAAGCCATCTATGATGTCCTGGACGTTTCCGAGAGTCACTACCTTTGAGAGAAGTTGCTCAACGATTGCGTGGGCTACTTCAATCACAGCAACCCCCACGGTAGATTTGCCCACGCCAAAGTGGTTCGCTACTGACCGGTAGCTGTCTGGCGTTGCAAGTTTCCAGAGGGCTATGGCCACTCGCTTCTGCACACTCAGGGCTGCTCGCATCCGGGTGTCCTGGCGCTTCAGGGCAGGGGCCAGCAAGTCACAGAGTTCAAGGAAAGTGCCCTTACGCATCCTGAAGTTTCGCAGCCACTGTGATTCATCCCAGACCTGCAGCACTATGCGGTCCCACCAGTCCGTGCTGGTTTCCCGGGCCCAGAATCGCCGTTCCACACCATGAACTTGACCCATTGCCACCATGATCTCCACGGCGCGGCGTAACCTGCTTTGTGAGAGGTCTGCGCCACTCTGTGAATTCCTGTCCTCACCGCGCTGCCGGAGCCTCCTCGCACGATTTCTCAGCAGCTGACTGTGGAAGAGGTGGACGATAAGGTGCGAGGAGTTGACAACGGCCATAAGTGCAGCGATGATCACAGCGGGCTCCATGCTCGCAGTGCTGTGGTGTACGCGCTGTAACCGACAAGAGAAGGGCGCGAACAGATTTCCCGCCGGAGCTTTCAGGGAGGGAGGGCGTGATTGACGGTTCAATGACAACAGTTACCCAAAAGCACCCTCGACACATTTTTTCCCCCAGGAGGCATTGGGAGCTCTACCCAGCATTCCAATGGGCAGCGGGGACTACGGGAACTGTGGGATAGCTTCCCACAGTGCACCGCTTCCAAAGTCGACGCCAGCCCCGTTACTGTGGACTCAGAAATTCGAATTAGTGTATTTACTGTGGATACACAAATTCGACTTCATAAGGTCGAATCCACAAATTCGACTTAAGTAGATTCGAAATAGTCTTGTAGTGTAGACAAGGCCTGAGTTTCAAAAATGCTGAGCTCCCATTGACCTCAGCTGCTGACCTCAGAGACTAGACCAGGGACCAGTCTTCAAACCTCAACTGCCAGGTCCTTTTTAACTTCTAGGACATAAGATTTAAGATTTCTGCTAACTCTTCCCTAGTGTATCGTTTCTCCCCCTTCTATTTTCTCTCTGTTCTTTTCCATCCTTTCTGTCTTCTCTATCAGCAGTTTCAGGCTTGGTCAATTTTGGAATTGGCTTGGTTCCATTATATGATTGCTGTAATCAGTTTGGAAGGCTAAAGCAGCCTGAGAATCCCTGCATGGGCGTGAGAGAGAACTGGTGGGAAGAAACTAGTGCAAACGTCAGCTGAAATTGGAGGAGTGAAGTGAAACCCAAAGGTCGAGTGACCGGTTTATGACCAAGTTGACCATGTGTCCTGCTTGCAGCACTCTGGAGAAGCAAGATTAATAGAAGTTCCTGTTCTTTTCTATCATTTGCTTAGAGTTGGTAAATCATTAGAAAATAGGGTATTATAGAATCATAGAAATGTGGGGCTAGAAGGGACCTCCCAGCTTGGTGTCATCCACAAATTGTATAAGTATACTCTCCAATCCATTATCCAAGTCATTAACGAAAATACTGAATAATACCGGACCAGGACAGACTCTTGCAGGACCTCATAAAATACACCCTCCCAAATAATCATTGATATCCTTAAGTCTGGCCTTTCAACCCATTGTGCACACACCCTAAGGTAATTTCAGCTAAACTGCATTTCCCTAATTTGCTTATGAGAATGTCATGTGGGACTGTGTCAAAAACCGTACTAAAATCAAGATATCTCATCTACTGCTTTCACCTATCCACTAGGGGAGTAACCTGAAGGAAATTAGGTTGGTTTGGCATGATTTAGCATGGTCTGGCATGATGACAAATCTATGCTGGCTGTGTCTTATAAGCCTATTATCCTCTAGTGCTTACAAATTAATTGCTTAATCCTTTGTTCCAATTCCCTGGGATCTTTGTTTCCCCTTTCAAAGATAGGTACTATGTTTCTTTCCTCGGTCCTCTGGGACCTCACCCATCCTCTAGGAATTTTCAAAGATAGTTTCTAACAGTTCTTCAGCTACTTCCTTAAGTACACTATGATGGATTTCAGCAGGCCCTGCTGATTTGAATACATCTAACTTATCTAAACATTCTTTAACCCGTTCTTTCCCTATTTTGTCTTGTTTCTTACCCCTTGTCAATATTAATTATGTTGAGTATCTACCTCTTTACCTCTTTAGTGAAGACTCAAGCAAAATAGTTATTAAACACCTCAGTCTTCTTGATGTTCTCAGTTATTAACTCTCCTTCCTCACTAAGCAGAGGACCTACACTCAGAGCCGTCTCTAGGGTATGGTGAATTGGGGCCACCGCACTGAGCCCTGTGCTTTGGGGGCCCCCATGCGAATCATGAGGAGGCGGGCGGGGAGGTGAGGCAGAGGTGGTCGAGAGAGCGGGGTGAGGAGGTGAATGCGGAGATGAGCAGCAGGCAGCCGGGGAGGGGCGGTGAGGAGGAGCCCCCTTACCAGAACCTCCCCCCCCAGTGTTTCCCACCAGCCAGCAGGCCCTGCCAGTCAGCACCTCCCCTTGCTCTCACGCCTCTCCCTGCCATGGATCAGGTTTTGCAGCATCAGGAGGCTCTGGGAGGGATATAACGCATTCAGGGGAGGGGTTGGAACTGGGCGGGGAAGAAGCGGGGTTGGGGGAAAGAGGCGGCGGTGGGATGGGCGGGGGCGGAGTGGTGGTGGGAAGAAGCGGGGTGGGGATGGGGCCTTGGGGGAAGAGGTGGAGTGGGGGGCGGGGTCCGGGTAGAGCCGGGGGGAGTGCCCCCTGACAGATTAGAAACTCGTGCCTATGCCCCAGGGCCCAGCATCTCCCAAGGAACGGCCCTGCCTACACTTTCCTTCATTTTCTCTTGCTCCTAATGTAATTAAAGAACCTCTTTTTGTTGCCTTTTATGTCCTTTGCTAACAGGACTTATTTTATGCCTTAGTCTTTCTGCTTTTGTCCCTACATGCTTGTGTTATTCTTTTGTACTCCTCCTCAGGAATTCATCCAGGTTTCCATGTTTTGCAGGATTCCTTTTTGATTTTCAGGTCATTATGGAGTTCCTGATGGAGCCATATTGGCCTCTTACTGTTCTTCTTATACTTCCTTTGCATCAGGATAGTTTGCAGTTGTGTGTTTTAATATTGTCTCCTTGAGAAACTGCCAGCTCTCCTGAATGTCTTTATCCCTTAGATTTTCTTTCCCTGGGACCTCCTACCAGTTCTCTGAGTTTGTTAGTGTGCTTTTTTTTAAACTCGTCCTTATTCTGTGCTCTCACTCCTTCCTTTCCTTAAAATCATGAAATCTGTCATTTCATGATCACTTTCACCCAAATTGCCTTCAACCTTCAGATTGACAACCAGTTGCTCTCTTGTGGTCAGAATCAAGTCTAAAAATGGCTGTCTCCCTGGTTACTTCCTCAACTTTCTGAAACAAAAAGTTGTCCCCCGTACTCATGTTTTGCCATATTATTTTTCTAACAGATGTTTGGGTAGTTAAGGTCCCCCATTACTGCCAGATCTTGTGTTTGGGATGTTTCTAGTGTTTGCTCTAGAAATGCCTCATCCACCTCCTCTTCCTGATTTGGTGGTTTATAGTAACCCCCTATCATGTTATCACCTCTATTTTTTCCCCTTTTACCTTCACCCAGAAACTTTCAACTGGTCTGCCCCTTACCTCCTTCTGGACCTCAGAACAATTGTATATGACCTTGCTGTATAATGCAACACCTCCTCCCCTTTTTCCTACAAATCTAAACAAAAAGTTTCAAGTTACTTTTTTCTGAAATGTTTTGGATTTTCCCCACTTGCTGTTTCATGAGTTTTTCTAGTAGGAAAACAAAATAAAGTGGGGGGAAAGGGGGGAGAGGAAGACCCAGGGCTACTTTTTCAAACCTTTTTGCTGTTTAACACAATAAGAAAGTGTGATGAGGTAAGTTTTCCCCCCAATTTCTCACATTTGCTTACTGTTTCCCAACTTTAGCACCTTTTTGTATGACCATAAAAAGGGGGTGGGAGAGCTAGCTAGCTCAGTGGTTTGAGTATTAGCCTGTTAAACCCAGGGTTGTAAGTTCAAGCCTTGAGGGGGCTATTTGGGGGTTTAGTGGGGGATTGGTCCTGATTTAAGCAGCAGGTTAGACTAAATGACCTCCTGAGGTCCCATCCAACCCTGATATTCTATGATTCATGGTTGTACAGCAGTTTATGAAGTCTTAGGTATTAGCAATGTGTTGCAGAAAGAGGGTAGAACTAGATAAGAGTTGATAAGTTCAATATTGGTGCAGGTAGCAAGCATATAGATGTGTGGTTGTTGGCCTGTTGTTCTTAGCTCCTCAATGCTTGAGGAAAATATTACAATTGAATAGAGCTACTTTAACTGATGATTTTTTTGTGTGTATACATAATATATATAAAATTACCCTTTAAAAAATTAGCAGCCAGCTAAACCTGTCATGGGTGAGTCATGGGCAGCCAGCCCTAATAGTCAGAGGCAAAGTCCACAGTCACAAGACAGGAGACAAGAGATGGCTGGGCCGGGACACTGAGGATGGGTTTCATAGGTCTCAGGAAAGCTCTTGCCAGGAGGCTGCTAGGTGGAGGCAGCAGTGGCTCCAGACACCAGCGCCCAAGCTGTGGGGGGTGGCCTGCCGGTCCCTGCAAGGGCGGCAGTCAGGCAGTTTACAGAAGCTTGCCTGTGGGAGGTCCGCCAGTCCCGCGAATTCAGCGGCAATTCGGTGGTGGGTACACGGAATCCACGGGACCGGGGACCTTCTGCAGACATGCCGCCAAAGGCAGCCTGCCTGCTGTGCTTGGGGCGGCAAAAAAGCTAGAGCCACCCCTGGGTGGAGGGTTGGAACATGGCTGCTCCTCTGAACCTTGTGGACCTGGGTTTGGGCCCCATGCCAAATTTGCACATACAAACCTCTACAAAACAGAGAACTGATCAGTGAAGGGAGGCTTCATTATACCATAAAATCCATACATCCCATCAATGTCTCATGCAGTCAGACCCTGACCCTCCCTAGGGGACTCGCTTCCACCACACACATATGGATACCCAGTGATACACAGAATTCCTCTCACTCTGTAATGCAACTGCTGCACCCCACATTGCCCATATGTGAGGGTACTCCTCCGTCTGTCTATGGAGACTGGTAGGTTTGGGCCCATAAAGTTCAAAGATTAGTATAAAAAATTAAAAGAAGAATCAGATAGTTTAACATTTCTGTCTGAACCCAAGTCCAGGCAAAAATGAAATTAATTAAACAATATTTTATCCCTGTGGTTATCTTTGGTGTAAGATGTAGTGTGTCGATATTGCTGTGTTGTCAAGGGAAGGCGAATTAGGGGGGAGTGAGTAGGTGGCACATACAATGGATAGTGTGGATATATTCATCTATTCAGTATGGAATGGTGCAGGGGGTGTCTGTCAATCTTAAAAGCAGCAAAGAATCCTGTGGCACCTTATAGACTAACAGACGTTTTGCAGCATGAGCTTTCGTGGGTGAATACCCACTTCGGGCCACTTTGTCGGATCATCTGACGAAGTGGGTATTCACCCACGAAAGCTCATGCTGCAAAACATCTGTTAGTCTATAAGGTGCCACAGGATTCTTTGCTGCTTTTACAGAACCAGACTAACACGGCTACCCCTCTGATACTTGTCAATCTTAAGACATTTGCTCTGGAATGATCAAGTTCAGTGACCCTTTAAGGTGACTTCACTCTGCATTTTCATACTCCACAATATGTTTTTTAAATGAAACTTTCCTTCGTAGGTTTAAAAGGGGAAAAAAATTGGAAACACATTCAGTATTCTTCTAATAAATTTTACCTTTAAAGTACTGATAGATATTTGCAACCGTAATTCCAGTTGCTGAACCTTTTTTTTTTTTTTGTGACTAGGAAAGGGGCAGGGCTGAGTCTAATAGTGACTGATTTTAAAGACACTGGAAATGCAGAGCCCATATATAGACTATGAGAGCACTCTCAGATTTCACCAGATTGCAGAGAACACCTTTCCTCTACTTTAGCATGAAAAAGTTCTAAAAAAAAAAAAAAAAATCAAGCTAAACAAACTCTCTTCAGCGCCTCAAGGTGAGTCCACAATGTAGAATATTTTTATTGAGCTGTCATATTGCTGTTAGTCAGGTTCGCTGAAGAAATCCAGAGTTTTCTGTGCAGATAGAAAATGGACACACATGTAGAGAGCTCTCTGGTCCCTTGTAGAGACAGAGGGGTGTATGTTCAAGATCATATTTTACTGATTTATCTTGTATGAAAACCTAAAGGGAGAATGTGTCATTTGCTCTAGTTTCTGAATCTCTTTTCAGGTCTCTTGTATTTCTGTGTGGGAAAGTGGCAGAAAGAGACATGGCGGGGGAGGGGTGGGGGGAGAAGCAACAGCCCCTTTTGTGTCTGCAAGTGGAAGTTAAAGCTGGGTGAAATATTTCAGCTGAAACCTTTTTTCACCAAAAAATGCAGATCAGTGTTGGCCAAATCACTTTGCAAATTGATTTTGACAAATTTTTTTTGGTTGGGGCAGGGAGAGGGGAAGCAAAATATTTATTTATTTTATTTTATTTATTTTGGAGAATTTGACGTGGTTTGTTTAGGCATTTTGGAAACAAAATATTTCAACTTTGCATTTAGAAATGTCTTGGTTTTGGAATTCCCATTGATTTTTATTGAAAAGGTTAAAAATGAAATAAAAAAGAAGGGTTTTGTTGCATCCAAAACAATTTTGTTTTGATTTTTCAGAACTGCCACTACACTGAAAAATCAATTATTTGCATCATCTCCAGTGCAGATGAGAGGGGATTTGAGAATCCCAGCCCCACAGGGGAAGGAGAAAGCATTGCTTGCTCCACAGCATTTTTCTGTTTGTTGCCCCCAGTCCCACTTATGCCCTTCCATAGAGTTCAAGATCTCTTATATGGTGAGGGAAAACAGTCCTGGGGTGGGCAGGAGAAATTGACCCTCTTTGTGACATTCTTGTATCTTGATTAAAAAGCCTCCTTATTTTGGCCCACAAAATGCTGCCCCATGTCACACCCTCTCTCAGCCACCATTTTGCAAGTGCTCATTGAATAATGACGTGGGGTTTGAACGTTTTCTATTAATATTTTTAGTGGGTCTAGAAAATGTATAATAATAAAAGCATCTTTGTGACTTTTTTCTTGCAAAATGTTTTCAGAAATAACACAAAAGAATAAAAAAGTTTATGTGGGAGAGATAGGACAGTATAATCAGAAAGGAAAAACATACAGTAAAAATTACGAAACAGAATAAGAAGTAGGCACCAGAAACAACAAGGAAGCCCAAATTACATCAGGAGAAGACTTTCATATCCATATATAGTAAAGCAAAGTGGTTAAATTCCTCTGGTGGCTTCTGGGACATGGGTGATAGTTTTGTTCAAATGCTGAAAAGTGGAGCCAAATTGTTGAGAAATAACTAGGACCCCCATTTCCCTTTTATTAGTAAGGTTCTTCATAAAACCAAATGAGCCTGCAGCATCGTTTAATCAAATAATTGTGTCTGGAGACTTGTTCTCTTACTAACATGCAGCTAAGGAGAATTTTGTTACTGTTGGGAGATTAGGCCCAAGCTTGGAGTGGGGGTGAAATTCTGGCCCCGTTCAAGTCAATGGGAATCTTGCCTTTGACTTCAATGGATCAGAGTTCATCTGTGGTACATACTCCCCATCACAAGGTGGCACAGTAATATCATAAAGAAATCCAGCTGCAGTCTGGATCCAATGATTTCAAAGATTAAATCAAGGGTAGATATCTAAACATTTGTCACCTTCAGACACTTATCTGAAAGGAACTCCTCCTCCCCCCATCTCACCCCACTGAGCTGCTTTATTTTATTGGAACAGCAGCTTATACTGCGTTACTTTCAGAGGGATGCATACAGAGGAAGTGGTGGCTCTTGTAGAAATCTGGGATCACTCCTCCAGAGAGTTTGCTGAAGTTTGCTGAAGTTCTTTTCCCATTTTAATGTAGTGCCATTTTTTTCTTTCCATACCAATGTTTGTGCTTTCTATGGAGAAATTGGAAATTACACAATTTAAGATAAGGTTTTCAAGAGTGACTCATAATTCTGGTGCCCAGCCTGAAACACTGAAAACTGGGGATTTTTCAAGTAAGTGCCGAACACTCACCCTCTGAAAATCAGGCCCCTTCAAGGTGTCTCAATTTAGGCACCCCAAGTCGCTGGTCACTAATGAAAATCTTGGCCTCAGAGCCAAAAACACAGGATATTACAATTTCCACATTGGTAAAAGGTCTCTAGAAACCCTTCACATCCTGACTATTATGTGCATAGATTCAGCTGTAGACAGGGGACAATCAGGGTCGAAATATTTCCATTCTTAAATACATGACTGTTCTGCTGAGAGAATGGTCACATTTGCCCTAATGGCTTTTTTTTTACGCTTCTTTTCTTTCAAAGCTTGATCCTCCCCAGAACAAATGTCTCTCTCCCCCCTCCCCCGAGTATAATCTGACTTTCTGTGACTAAGCGTTCCAGCACAACAGTGTCTGTGGAAGGGGGTGGGGGTAACTCAGGAAGAGCACTGAGGTTTTACTTAGATTTCTTAGGCTGCTTGGCTATGGGTGGTGGCAAGATCCTATTCAAGGTGCCTCCATCTTTATCCCACAAGCCACGTCAAATGGCACATCGTCTTTTATACAATGGTTGGACAATGCTGCAAAAGCTGTCCCCCTTGCACACAGCCTGTGGGTCCAATCTTTATCTCTGACTCATTGCCCGCAGACAAAAAGTATTGCAATGGCTAGATACCTCCTAGAATCATAGGGCTAAAAGGGACTGCTAGGGTCATCTAGTCTAACCCCCTGTCAAGAGTTAAGAGTGACCCTCACTCTTAGCACCTTCTGACAAGCCTGACACTGTCAGAAAGAAAACCAGCTGTCTCCTTCTGAAGGGACAGCTTATGAGCAGGGTGGCCTCCCAGGATTTGCAGGGCTTCTTTTGAAATGTTTTTTCTCTATCAGCCATAATATATTTTCAGTGTGTGCACACATGTATTCAATGTAATTTTTGTATTTTCTTTGTAGTTTTCAAAATAAGCCAAGTAAATTAAGAATGGTAAATATTTT
>NW_025422877.1:0-8192 GCF_020497125.1 Mauremys mutica
CTACTAAACTATTTAAGATATGTAGAAACTTAAGGAAGACCTTTGGTTTGCATTTCCTGCCCAATAATTACTAAACTATAGCTTCCCGTAATATTTCAAGGCTATTTTTATGTACTAAATCCATGTTTAACCATTTTCATAACATTACTCTCCATTATTGAAAGCATAATAAAAGCAGATACGCTTGTACTCTTATATACGGATACCTTAAATTTGGCAAGTGTCACAGTTTAACTGACAAAATGGGCACAGAGTGTGGTAAAAGCAGTCAAAAATGTCATCAACAGCTTTACAGAGAATAGTTTAAACGACGCTTGCATGTTGTCTCATAATTAATCAATTTTACTAAAAATATATAGATTATTTGTATCTTGGTTAGTAAATTAGCAGAGAAAAAATAAAATGGCTATTTCTCACACAGCTAGATTTCTTTTAAGCTAGGACATGTGTATATTTTCTATAAAATAATGTCCTGATTGTCAGCTCGTTAGGGCTGATGCCATCTTTTTGTTCTGTTTGTACAGCGAGGTCCTGAGCCAAGGCTAGGGTTCCTAGATGCTACGGTCATACATATTATTGCTTGTGTAATATCATCGCTAATTAATTCTTACTCCTGCACAGACCACTGACTGGATGTATTGCCCCATCTTCCTTAACTGCGTGACACACTGTGATTCTGTTACACTAACGTTCATCTGCAAATTTCTCTTTCAGCTTTATGTCCTAAACAAACACCCGGAAGACCAGGTATGTGACATTCTAACAGAAAATTGTGTTGATTACAGACATTAGATCAGAGCAGCCAGATGTTTACCACAAGAAATAAGAAATAACACCTCAGACTGTGTAGTCAGGGGAGGCAGTCAGGTACCCCACACTTCTGGTTATCTGAACACCCAGTTATCCAGCCGCCCAGTTATCTGAACATTTCAGATGTCCTGCAGGCCATTCAGATAAATAGAATTCTATTGTCTGTGCATGGAAGGTCCTATAGCTTTTACTCACATGACTAATTTCAATGGGATAGGGCCGCCCAGAGGATTCAGGGGCCCTGGGACAAAGTGGGGGGAGCTGCAGCACTTGTATTCACCCGGCTGCGGTCTGGGTCTTCGGTGGCATTTCGGCGGTGGGGGGCCCTTCAGTCACTCCATGTCTTCGGCAGCCCTGAAGGGTCCCCCGCCGCCGAAATGCCACCGAAGACCCGGACCAGCACCGGGCCAGGGCTCGCGGGGCCCCCGTTGGAGCCAATTGCCCCACTTGCCCCTCCCCTGAGCAGCCCTGCAATGGGACAACTTATAATCAGGCCCATAGTTAATTGATTTGGGGATAGTTTATGTTGGAAGTTGCAGTATAAGCTTAAAGAAGCATTATTATTGTTTAAATAGCTTAACTGTAACATTAGTCTTTTTTCTGAATTTCTGATTCCATATTTCTAATGCTTCACGTCCCTACCTTAGATTACAGGGTGAAATATAGAGAACACATACAAAACAAGTACAGAGTAATAAAAGACTTGAACTCTCGGCTTGGTGAGAACGTGACTCTAAACAGCAGATACACAAAGCTGATTATTGTAAAGAAACATTGTCACAAAAAAGGAAAGAGAACATGAAATAATGACCTTGGGATGGAGACATGAAGAAATAATGACTAAGCGAGCTAGTTCTATCACCCTGGGTAATTTATTTAAATGTGATGAAGATGGACAAACACCACAAATTTTCGTTCTGCTGGGAGCTGCAGGGATTGGAAAAACCATGACAGCAAGAAAGATTATGTTTGACTGGGCATCTGGAGAGCTCTATAAGGAAAAGTTTGATTATGCTTTCTACATAAATTGTAGGGAAGTGAACTTTGGCAGTGAGCAAGGAAGAATTGCTGATTTGATTTTAAAGAATTGTCCTAATAAAAATGCACCAGTTGAAGAGATTTTGATAAATCCAGAGAAACTCCTGTTTATAATTGATGGTTTTGATAAATTGAGATTTTCCTTGGATCAGCCAGAAGACAATCTGTGCTCTGATCCCCGTGAGAAGCAGCCAATGGAAATTACATTGAGCAGTTTAGTTCGGAAAACTGTTCTTCTTGAATCCTATGTAATAATCACTACGAGACCAACGGCTCTGGAGAAACTCAGACAGTGTTTGGAATGTGCACGTTATGCAGAGATCTTAGGATTTTCTGCAGCTGAGAGGGAGGAATATTTCCACAATTTTTTTGGGAATGAAGAAAAAGCAAGAAAAGCCTTTAACTTTGTCAAAGAAAATGAAATGCTCTTCACCTTGTGCTTTGTCCCCATTGCGTGTTGGATCATCTGCACGGTTCTGAAACAGCAGATGGAAGCAGGTGAAGATCTTGCACAAACATCCAAAACAATCACTGGTGTATATATGCTCTATCTTTTCAGTTTATTAAAGGGTCACAGCAGCAATTCAAAGAAGCAAACACCAGCTAACTGGAAGGGACTTTGCTCCTTGGCTGCAGATGGAATCTGGAGACAGAAAATACTCTTTGGGGAAGAAGAAATCAAAAAGCACGGCTTAGATATATCTGACTCTCTCTTTCTGAATGAGAACATGTTTCAAAAAGATATTGACTGTGAGTGTGTCTATAGCTTCATTCACTTGAGTTTTCAAGAGTTTTTTGCAGCTTTGTTTTATGTGTTGGAGAAAGAAGAAACAACAACTGTGGAAGGTTCAGAAACTGCTATGAACAATGTGAAAAAATTGTTAGAATACTATCGAAAATCTAGAAATTACTTAATGTTAACAGTGCGATTCCTGTTTGGTCTCTTAAATGAAGAGAGAATGGAAGACATGGAGAAAAAACTTAGCTGCAAAATTTCGCCCAAAATTAAACCAGAATTACTAGAGTGGGTTAAAACAAAACCCAAAATATCATCCTTGTCCCTGGAGTCTGAGGAGCTGTTCTTGGAGCCTGATGAGGAGTTGTCATCCTTTAAATGTAATGCTGAGATGATTTACCAGCTTGAGGAGTTTCACTGTTTGTATGAAATTCAAGAAGAGAGTTTTGTGCAAAGTGCACTAAATCGCTTCACTGAGCTATATTTAGCTGAATATAATTTTACCAAAATGGATCAAGTGGCTCTTTCATTTTGTCTAAAAAACTGTTGTAAGCTGGAGACACTCTATCTAAATCTGTGCACGTTTGGATTTGAAGACCCGAATGAAGATTCCCTAAGGCCACCCAAGCAGCCACGTTTGTAAGTAGTGTCTGAGATGGAAACACCTACATAATTTCTTAAGTAGAGAGAGAAGGTCATTTAAAAAGGAAAGATGGCAGCAGTACGAGTGACAAAGGTGTTATGGCTGAACTTCAGATCAGTGGGAGCATCTGGGCAGCCAGGTGACATGTCAATGGGGCATTAAGTACCAAAGCAGCTGGTGATTTCAACAGTAAAACTGAAAGGACCTTGTGGAGGTGTGTGTGTGTGTGACTTTCTGTTCCCTCAGCTGGGCTTCCCACTTGTGCGCACTGCTGCCTCCTGTTTCCAAGGAGGCTGGGAAGGTGGTGCTGCACTGGGGCTGCAGAGAATCACCCTCTCAATCACATTAAAGTGTTCACTGAAGAGACACAACTGCTGAAGCCGGGTGCCCAAATAGTGACATCCAGGGCAAGGCACAAAAGGGATCTTTAAAATCTAAGTTACCCAAGTTACTAATAAATGCAAGAGGGAAGGGTAAAACAAAAACATCCTCATACACCTACCCTTTTCTTCACCTCATGTGGAGGGTCAACACTCTTTTCCTCCTTCACCCCTGTAGGCTCTCACCACCACAGGGGTGCTCCTCCTGACCCAGGCCAAAAACTCCAGCAATGTCCCACTCCCTCCCTTGTCAACCTCTGTCTCAGTAAGGGGATTCGCATCTGCATAATCTTGTGCCCTGCCACAGAGATGGGACAATGGGAAACGGTGCCGGAATCAGGAGAAGGACAATTCACTGAACATGTGTTAACTGATGACAGGAAAAAAAATCTGCCCCATATTATTAGTGCATGCTGCACTTTGCACAGAATAGGTGAGGGCAAGAGTGAGGTGATTATGGGTGGCTGGGAATAGGGAATGCAGAGAGGTTCTGTTGGTTCTGGTTTCATGTCTTCAAGCTGGTGGACTTTTACCAGCCCTGAAAGAAACAGTGCAATGCTCGAGTCCATTTCAAGCCCTTCTGTTTTATAGTGGTTCTTATAGCATGCTCATCACTATCATCTGAGGGATTGCCAGTAGTGCATTAAGACATGCAACACTGTCAGGTGGTGGTTGTTTTCTCATCGTCTCCTCAGAGGGAGAAGTGTGTGCAGCAGAGGTGAAAGTAACATCAAAGACTTACCGACTCTGGGCCCCTGGAAGTGGTGGGGCCTTGGGCAGAAGGGGCTGGGCAGCAGGGTCAGACTCTCCCAGCCAGCCCTTCCACACTGCCGCCTGCACCATCTGGGGCTCTGGTGGTGATTTAAAGCAACGGCGGCTGCCTCGTTTGCTCTCCCCTGTCGGTGGCCCAGGGTGGGGAGGGGGGAAAGGGGCAGTGACGTTAAAGTGCTTTAACTTCAGCTGTGTATGGGCCCACTTCTTCCTGGTACACCGTACTGGCCTGTACCGGCTCACTTTCACCTCTGATGTGCAGTGTCATGTTTTGCTTCTGTGTGTGTGCATGACCATGGGATGGCTCCCTTGTGACTCCCACTCACAGACTTATGGAGTAACTCATATGCAGTGTATGATTACGCCATCCAAGAGGATATTATCATGTTCAGGGAAGAGAATTAAAATCTGTTTCCAGAGATCAACACAGAAAATTTCTATTCTCTCTTTTTAGGGAACAGCATCAGGATGAGCCGACATATTCACATATTTACCTGCTCTGTCAAGCACTGAAGGATCCAAACTGTAAATTAAAGAAACTAAAGTAAGAAGCTGTTTTTTCCTCTTTAAAAGCCTCCTATATTGCTGTTATCCCAGAAATTCTACAGCACCGTAGCTCTCCTGACCCTGTCTGCTGTAGTGACTATATAGAATTGTTTAGGTGCTCAGGAATTTAAATCTCCATTTACCGTATACTCCCTGTTGCCCAAATAGCTTAGGGGGTCACAGATTTTATATGGATAATTGGGAATTTGGATAACTAAGAGGCAGGGGCATGTCCCCGCTCATTCACTCCCATGACAGTGGGGCCATAGAGAGCTCCCTGCACTGCCTCATACACTGATCCCTGCAGGAGTAAGGTGCGGCGGCTGGTGTGGTCCTCAGGAGGTAGAGCAGAGAGCCCCAGCCAAGACTGCTCTGCCCTGCCAGCACCACAGCCTTCTTGTGCATGTGTAACGCCGCCAGACCATGGTCACCGGTGGGCAAGATCGAACTGGGGACCTGGGATCTTGGTGCATGAGCCGCTATAGCATGAGCTAAAAGCCAGCTGGCTGTTATCTAAGGCTGTAGAGCAGATTCATTTTATCTCTCTCTCTAAGTGGTCTCAGTGACAGTAGATGGGACAGAAGAGAACACCCAGGAGGTGTGTGGGTTATATTTGCACCTGCAGGAATCACCTGCAGGGAAGGCTACAGTTCTGGTGGGACAGAGCAAACTCCCTAGTCAGGGTTCTCTGCTGTCACACACTAAGGTGTAGGTGGTGCAACCTAGTGGTCCGAGCAGGAGTGTGGTCTAGTGGTCAGAACAGAATCATCCAGACTGACCTCATCTAGAACACAGGCCATAGAACTTCCCCTAGAGCATATCTTTTAGAAAAACATCCAATCTTGATTTTAAAATTGCCAGTGAATGGAGAATCCACCATGACTCTTGCTAAATTGTTCCAATGGTTAATTACTCTCTCTTAACATATATACCTCATTTCCAGTCTGAATTTGTCTAGCTTCAGTGTCCAGCCATTGGATCCTATTGTAACTTTCTCTGTTAGATTGAAGAGCCCATTATAAAATATTTGTACCCCATGTAGGTACTTATAGACTGTAATCAAGTCACCCTTTAAACTTCTCTTTGTTAAACTAAAATGATTGAGCTCTGTGAGTAAGGCAGGTTTTCTAATCCTTTAATCATTCTCATGGATCTTCTCTGAACCCTCTCCAATTTATCAATATCTTTCTTCAATTGTGGACACACCAGAACTGGACACAATATTACAGAAGTGGTCACACAAGAGTCTCATACAGAGGTAAAATAACCTCTACACTCCTGCTTGAGATTCCTCTCGATAGGCATCCAAGGATCGCATTAGCTCTTTTAACCACAGCGTTGCACTAGCAGATCATGTTCAGCTGATTATCAAGCACAACCCCCCAATCTTTTTCAGAGTCATTGTTTCCAAGAACAAAGTCTCCCTTTCTATAAGTATGATCTACATTCTTTGTTCTAGATGTATACATTTACATTTGGCCATATTAAAACATGTATTTGTTTGCTTGCAACCATCTTACCAGGTGATCCACTGTGTATCAATGACCTGTCCTCTTCATTATTTACCAATTCCCCCAATTTTTGTGTCATCTGCAAACTTTATCAGAAATGATTTTATGTTTTCTTCCAGGTCATAAATAAAAATGTTAAATAGCAGAAGGCCAAGAACTGCTCCCTATCAGACCCCACTAGAAATACACCTCAATGATGACTCCCCATTTACAGTTACATTTTAAGACCTATCAGTTAGCTAGTTTTTAATCCATTTAATGTGTGCCATGTTAATTTTGTATCATTCTAGTTTTTTAATCAAAATGTCTTGCAGTAGCAAGTGAAATGCCTCGCAGAAGTCTACGTATATTACATCAGTACTGTTCCTTTATTAGTCAAATCTGTAATCTCATCATAAAGAGATATCAAATTAGTTTGGCAGGACATATTTTGCATAGAACCATACTGATTGTCATTAACTGTATTACCCTTCCATAAATCTTTATTAATAAGTCCCATATCAGCCACTCTAGTAACTTGCCTGGGATCAGTGTCTGTCTGACAGGTCTATAGTTACTTGGATCATCCCATTTACCCTTTTTAAATATTGGCACAATACTACCTTTCTTCCAGCCTTCTGGAACTTCCCAGCTGTTCCAAGACTTACTGAAAATTAACATTAATGGCCCAGTGAGCTCCTTAGTCAGCTCTTTAAAATCTAGGTGAGCATGGGGGCATGGCTCAAACAGCAAACAAGATAGTGGTTTAATCTAGCTCTCCGCAATAAATGGGGGAGAAATTAAAACAATTTAAGAAGATAAAAAGAACTAAGCCAACCCGAATCCACAGATCTGTGCCCTATATATGAATAATGCCTCTTGGAGCCAGTTTTAAAAAGAAGGCTGAAGAAAGCTGGACAGCTCCCAATCCCAGGGAGCAGACTCTGAGGGAGAATATCCAACAACATAATCCAGAGCCCTCAGCCTGCAGAATATATTAATAATTACTATGCAAATAGGGAGATGTTGAACTGGACCCTCGTTATCCTGTAAAGAGACAGAGGGTGAGTGCAATAAAAATAATTAAAATTGTACTATTATGTCTGGGGGAGGAAGTGTGTCATCAGTGGCCATTTTGGAAAGGTCAGACACACAAAGGGAAGTGTGGTGGCAGCCATCTTGAGAGAGATGTAACAAGCAGGAAGGAAAGACAAGAAGGAGATCTAGATGTCTGGGAAAGGAAAGATCTCCTCTTGTACAAACATCTGACTCCCCTAAAGCAAAGACATGGCCACAAAAAGTAGTAATGGCCCTTCAGCAAACAAACTATGGAGGCAGGTGGAGAAGCACCAGTCACTAAGGCTGATCTGAAGGACCTGCTGTTAGAAATCAAAGAAATGAATAAGTAGGGTGACCAGATGTCCCGTTTTTAAAGGGACAGTCCCATTTTTTGGGACTTTTACTTATATAGGCACCTATTTCCCCTCCCCCCCGCCCCCTATCCTGTTTTTTCACAGTTGCTATCTGGTCACCCCATGAATAAGGAAATGAGGGAAGAGTAATGCAGGCTTACATTAAAGATATAAAAATGAAATTAATGCTAAACTATCAGATGTGGAAATAGGATTAAATGAACAATCCAACAGAATTACTAATCTAGACTGAAGAATCCAAATAATTGAAAAAAAGAGAACAAGAAATAGAATTGAAGCTGCAAGACATGTAAATTAAAGAATGCAGGAATAACTTAAGGATTAAAGGTTTTCCAAAGGAGAATG
>NW_025422878.1:0-24562 GCF_020497125.1 Mauremys mutica
TCAAGTTGGTAACTAGGATCAATTCTGAAAAGTTTAAGTCACTAACGTTTGCCTCCTTTGGGGATAAATATTTTTTGCTAATTGTCTAATGTTTTCCTTCTCTCCGTCCGTCTACTCAAAACAATCCCCTAATACTACAAAGCTTTGTGTCTGGGTAACCTTGGAATCTAGCTTCTGTGATAGGAAACTGTTCAAGAAATTAACCATATAAGAAACTCTGCATCTTTCCTCTGGTTAAATAAAAGCTTAGCGGTTTTTCCTGGCCGGGTCACCAGGGCAGCTTGGGCAGAAAACTCCACCTACAGAGTAATCTCCACTTACTTGCCAGATAGTTGGAGACTTCCAAGAAATAACACAAACACATAAGAATATGTTCCACACAATAATTATCTTAAACAGGAGACAAATACAACATAACAGGGTGAAACACTATTTTTAGGGTCACCCGTGCCCACACTGAAAATACCTGTGACTCGATGGAACAAGTGTAAAATTAGTGTCCTGTTAGTACGCGTACTTTGCTGGGGCCCTTGATGACCTATACAATTCTATTCTGCAGTGGTTAACCAGTGTGGCTGACTGGGTTCAGTACAGTCCCAAAATACAAAAGAAAGAGCGGCCATCCCCGAAAAGGAAGATTGAGAAGGTATCAGTTTTCTGACAATGGTCCTCAGCAAAGAAGGGGCCAACAAAATAAAGGGAAGGTCAAAGTTCTAATAGGAGAAAATGGAGAGCCCTTGATTCATTCAGGACTTTGGTTTGGAAGCGACTATTGTGATATGAGAGAAGGGACCAAACTGACAGGTTATCTATCCACTGCCGAGCTGCTCGAAGCTGAGCAGATCAGAAGGGAGCTGAACCCCACCATCAGAGGAGTAGCCTACGGAGGCCAGATGCCCCCAAGCTCTCCAGGGTCAACACAAGATCATGCCGATGGCATATTTTCATCGGGATACCTGGGGAGCACTACAAAAGATGTGAAGCTTACTAATGGAAAATATTACAAGGATTTAATAAAGCAGAGAAATAAAATTCCATTAAAAAATAGTGGAGTGTATCGTTGTTTAAAAAGAATAATCAAATTATCTAGTTATCATTAGAAGTCTTGCAGTTAGACTAGTAAGTAATCCCAATTCTCTGTCTTTACTTAGGATAGAGGAATTACCAGAAAAGAAAAGAATTCAGAAGAATGGACCAGGAGTTCCAGGAGCAGGCAAGGATTGGTACAGTTTACGGATTCTGTTTATTTAAAGAGCACCCCCTCTTTAAAACTATGTCCAGGAATAGTAGCACAGCTCATGGTGGATTAGTGGGGAAGGCCAATGACTCAAGTAGTCATTGAGGAAGGTGTTTATAGCCAGTGGTGCTATCTGAATAGGGAGGCCACTTGCTCTCATCGAAGTGTCCCAGATAGTAACCAATGAATGTTTAGAAATGATTCCCCAGTATCCTGGAAGACAATATTTGGGATCAATGGATATAGAAGTTTAGTCCCCTTAAGTTCTTTTATGAGATTCCAAATAGGGACAAAAGATTTAAAAGGATGATTTTTGTTAAAGAGCATAGGAAACTATGGTGTTATCGGTATTGATATTAAACAAAACCTCAATGTTACAATTGATTTAGTAAATAAAGGTTCTCTGGAAAGTTACACATTTTTACTAGTTGTGTATATTGTTACAATTGTTCTTTCATTATTTGTTTAAATAACAAACTATATTTAATAAAAGAAAGCTTTGGAAAAGAAGATGCGTAGTGTTGTTTTAAAATGAGGAATGGGATACCAAAAATCCAATGTGTATTGATGAATAAGAGGAATGTAATTTACTTTTTACACTAGGAGGGGATAAAACCTTTGTTTATTTGGAAGACGGAAGTGTGTTTTCATGTTAGAAAACCTAGTGACATAAGAATTAAAACAGAAAATGTCATGTATAGGTACAGGTATGTACCTTGTATACTAACCAAAGCATTCAGAGAATAAAAGCGGGACAACAAGAATATACCGTGCCCCTATTTAAAATAAAAAAAACCAAACAAAAAAAAACCCAACCAACAAACACAAAGAGCACAACCATTACAGCTCCAGAAGCATCTTGAGAAAAAAAATTGGGGATTGTTAAGAGATACTAGTTTAGTTAAGAAATATTACCCCAAATTAACAATCAATTGAAAGTGAAAGATATCAAATTAAAAATGAAAATGTATTCATTAGGCTAGACTAGGTAAAAAGAAAGAAGAAACTAATAAAATAGCCCTGAGAAATGTGATCAATATTAAAAAGGAGAATAAAACTAAAATGGATCTTGCATCCACAAGAGTGACAGATAAAATAAAGCCAGTCCCACTATCTATCTATAGATAGATAGATAGATAGATAGATAGAAAGAAAAAGGGGGCATCAAAATGGTTTCACGTCTCTCAACTAAAGTAATAGGAGGAAGATTCTGAAAAGAATTGCAAATATAACTGTGTACCTAGTTGTTAATCGAATGTTTGGACTCCCGAGAGAAGTGAGAAGATTTTTCTATTATTTCTTTTATAGGTAAAAGAAGAACACGTCAGGACCCAGATGATACCAGATAAACTGCTGGGACTAGGTGATCCTAGTGTGCTGTTAAGGGGAAATTCGTATCCTAACTCACAAAAATTAAATCGTGATTAATCGCAGTTTTAATCGCACTCGTAACAATAGAATACCAACTGAAATTTATTAAATATTTTGGATGTTTTCTACATTTTCAAATAGATTGATTTTGATTACAGCACGCGTTCTATTATTATGTTTATTACAAATATGTACCCTGTAAAACGATAAGCAAAAGAAATGGCATTTCTCAATTCACCTCATACAAGTATTCTAGTGCAATCTCTGTCATGAAAGTGCACCTTACAGGTGTAGAGGCATGTTCCAAAAAATAACTGCACTCAAAAGTAAAACAATGTAAAACTTTAGAGCCGACACGTCCACACGGTCCTATTTCTTGTTCAGCCAATCCCTAAGGCTAAGAAGTAGTTTTACATTGAAAGGAGATAATGCTGCCCACTTCTTATTTACAATGTCACCTGAAAGGGAGAACAGGCATTTGCATGGCACCGTTGTAGCCGGTGTTGCAAGATAGTCACGTGCCAGATGTCCGAAATATTTGTATGCCCCTTCATGTTTCAGCCACCATTCCAGAGGACATGGTTTCATTCTGATGACGCTCCTTAAAAAGATGTCTTAATTAAATTCGTGACTGAACTCCTTGGGGGAGAATGGTATGTCTCCTTCTCTGTTTTACCCACATTCTGCCCTATGTTTCATGTTCTAGCAGTCTCGGATGGTGACCTAGCATGTTGTTCGTTGTAAGAACACTTTTACTGCAGATTTGACAAAATGCAAAGAAGGTACCAATGTGAGATTTCTAAAGATAGCTACAGACCTCAAGTCCAAGGTTGAAGAATCTGAAGTGCCTTCCAAAACCTGAGAGGGACAAGGCGTGGAGCATGCTTTCAGAAGTCTTACAAGAGCAACACTCCGATGCAAAAACTACAGAACCCAAACCACCAAAAAAGAAAATCAAACTTCTCCCGGTGGTATCGACTCAGGTGGTGAAAATGAGCATGCCCCAGTCCTCACTGCTTTGGATCATTATGGAGCAGAACCCGTCATCAGTATGGATGTACGTCCTCTGGAATGGTGATCAAAGCATGAAGGCACATATGAATCTTTAGCACATCTGGCATGTAACTATCTTGCGACGCCAGCTGCAACGGTGCCATTTGCACATTTAACTTTCATGATAAAGAGATTGTACTACAGTACTTGTAGGAGTACTTGTATGAGGTATTGAAAATTACTATTTCTTTTGGGTTTTACCGTGCAAATATTTGTTAGAAAAATATGAAAAATATCAACTGAGCACTGCACACTTTGTATTCTACATTGTTACTGAAATCAATATATTTGAAAATGTAGAAAACATCCAACAATATTTCAATGAATGGTATTCTATTATTGTTCAACACCGCAATTAATCGCAACTAATTTTTTTAATTTCTTGACAGCCCTACTTCCTAAACAAACGAAGGATCCCCAAACTGTTTGGTTTGCATTAGCCCCAAAGGACATAAAAACGTGCTTATTGTAGAGGCTTTGATTATAGAAGCTTTATTATGTGTGTTTCTCTTGGGGCTAATGCAAGCCAAACATGTCCTAGCAATTAAACCCATTTCAGCTCCCAGCCCTACACTCTGGAGTAACAAAAGACAATGCCATTGCCTCTCCTAGCAACCACACCCAAATCATCACCCAAACAGACAAAACTAATTCAACTTCCCCTCCCACCAAAAAAAAAAAAAAAAAATCACTCCTAAAAAAAGCAACTCCTCCAACTCCCCCAAACTCACCCCAATCACAAAAAGGAAATTCACTCTCCCTCTTGTAGCCCATAGAACCAGCTTTAGCATTTATTTTATTTGGCAGTAACACAAGGAACCTACAGGCCTCTAGCCTACAAGACACTGGCTGCAGCAGTTAGCATAAGGCTTGAAGCCTTCCAAGTCTGGCTCAGATAAATGGCTGAACGGTTGCCCTTAAGATTGGGGGAACTGGGAACAGAGTTTGAAGGGAGAAGTCGGTCCATAACAACACCAGCGACCCACACGAACATGAGCTAACACCAGCTTTTGGATATCTTAGGATAGAACATCTGCAGAAGTCTGACCAAAACAGTGCCATGGCAACGAATTGATGTCTCTTACAAAAAGCTGATATCGTTAATAAGCTAACCTAGAGGAGAAGGGCAACCCAACGTGAGCAGAGCGAGGACATTCAAATAAGGAAGGGGCACGAAACTCCCACTGAATATACATGGGACATAGTGGCATCAGCATAACATATGATCAAAGTTGTTAGCCAGCCTGCCTGCAGGAGGAAAGAGAAATGTAGCCCTTGGGAGATACTAGGATGATAGCCACTGGTGATGATAAGGAAGGTGATGGCTAGCATATCAGGTTGTTCTCCAAGGATGGTGTGAGTACATGGATGTTCAGATGTACATTCTGTATCACCTCTATCTACCTTGCTGGGTTAGAGTGTTTGTGACTTTGCTAAATGTATTAACTACTGTAAATGCGGAAGGGTTCCTAAAATGTAAGTGTTGCAACTGTGCACATCAGGGTTCCCAACTAAATAGGAATTTTAATCATACTAGGCCTGATCTTGGGACAAGAACCTGTCAAACCTCAGAGAGAGAACTGGGAATTCTGAAGTAATCAATAGAATTAAGAGAAGATTCATAGATTGGGCCAAACCCCTCTCCCTACTTCTCACCAGTGATCCAAATCAATTTAACTCTGCTCTCAATGCACCCCTATAGCACAAAATAATTATTTGGCCCTCCCCCAAAGCATCCTAGGAATGAAAAAACACACTGCTTTACCTAAAAAGAAGAGACTAGGTGCTTTTATCCCCATTCTATCCCTGGGGCAGGGTTGTTCCGTAACTTTGGCAAGTCACAGACAACCAGGAGCATAACTACAATGGGAAACCAGCTCTCCTGATTCTCAAGCTCCTCTTCCAAACTCCGCTAGAATTAACTATTGTCCCAGAGGTTACTAAATCGGAGGCTGAATGCAGACAGACACAACAGAAGCCAGGTACTTTATGCTCCCTGTGCTAAGCTCTCAGGATCATAAATTCAAAAAAAGGGCCTCGGTCACTTGAACGAAAGAAGCATCACTCTCAGATCTCCTTAACATTTGGGCTTTTATCCTCTTTCTGGGCTAGAGAGGGCAAGATAATGACAAAAACTTGGGCAGACCAAGCAGGGATGCACACATACATAAGACCCAATATATTCCCTTGGTAGGAGTTAGCACCTAGTTGTCATGGCGATTGTGGTACAGCTTTCATTATGGCATCACCGGGCTCACACATAGCTATTGGGGCACTGAGCTCAAGTCAGTGCTCAGCTTGGCCTCTGGGAGAACTGGTTGGCGCTGAGGGATATTTCAATCAGTGTGAGACTTGGCAGACAGGCCTGTGATAGAAGTAAGTCAATTTTTTCAGATGGCCAATGTAACACAGCAGTGTAAGCTATATACTAATTGAGTTGTGGTTTCACAGGGGTCTCAGACTAGTTAGGGAGTTCTTAAAACATTTCTTCTGTCCTTGTCAAGCTACACTATGCCCATGTAACACACAAGGAATAAATACAAGCTTGTAACTCAGCATGTGAGCAATTTTAGCAGCATGTCCACTGGCATGGTGAGTCCAACTATAGTACAGTCAGTCAGAGTTCTCTGCTCACTCATACATTTGGACAATAAAATCCAAAACCCCATTGACTTTAATCAGATTGTGGCTTTCAGGAAATGTCCACATGGTGGGTCTGTGTGGTGGGGCTGTACTACATCTGGAGATTCAGCAGGAATTCTCACTCATTTGGGCTCTGGTGGGTAGATTAGGGATTAAGCAAAACTCCTCACTCAATTCAGGCATTGATTAACTTTAATTTTGGCAATCCTCGACCTTTGAGGTGTCTCACTTTATTCATCCTGAAAACGGGGATAATGGTAAGTATTTAAAAAGTTATGAATTAATTATTCTTTGGCATTTTGAGGTCCTTGAAAGCACAATGTTTTGTTATCTAAGGGGCTAATTCCAAACCAATTGCATTCATTCAGTGGTGACCCTATGGACTCCAGTGAACTCTCAATCACACCCTTAGTGTAGAAAATGTTATTAATATCATCTATATTTATTCATATAAACAGGAAGTGATTTCTTTCATAGCTGATAAATATCCTAATATCATCACTGAGTCTCTGTTTATCCATCTTTAAAACAGAGATAATAGTTATCTACTCCACAGTGTACATTCTGGCTTAATAATTGTTGCCACTTTTAAGAATCTTGGAAGCAAGTTGGTTGCTAGCTGAGTGCAGGCACTTTGACTAGTATCAAAAAAGTCATTCTTGAAAAGTTCGGTCTTTAAGGACATTTATCAATATTTCCTTAAAGACACCAATACTTTTGTAAGTTCCTATTGGGCTTTGACTGGACTAGTCTCTAGAGAGGGCCCTATGATCACAAAGGCTTGTGTAGGCAGGGCAAGGCTGTATGTCCATTGCCCTTTTATGGAGATCAGACCTGGTTGGCATGGCACACCCCTCATTATGAAGTCCCCTGGCCCAAGACCAGCCATCAGTGCATTCAGCTCAGGTCAGTGCTCAGCTTTGTATCAGGAAGAGCTGATTAGTGCGTTGCTGAATTGTAGCTATTTTAGAAGTTCTGCCCGCTTCCTGGGTCAGGGATTTCAAACAAAGTCATGAGATACCTAAAGCAGCTCCTAGATGATCTGAGGGCAGCACCCTGTGTGTTATCCAGTTCTGTGGTGCATGATGGGTACATCTGGGAAAGGACTGGTCAAAGCGCACATGCTGGAATGCAGCCCCTAGGGCTGCATATTATGACGTTTCTTTACATAAGGGCTCTGGGAGAGTTAACGGCCACAGCGAGGCAGAGGAGTTATTTCACTCTTGGTTGAAAATGCTGGTTTGTCATTTATTTTGTGGGACATTAACTGAATTGAAAAAGCAGCTGGTGTGTGGGGTAAAGAAGCTACATGCCTTTCCAAGGGCTACCAGGCTAATTTTGGACTTCGCCTGAAGGAACTAGCAGAGCAGTCCATTGTCACACTTGCTCACTGGGGGCTTCTGAAGAGAAGGATTTCCATATTTCTGTTGTATGAGAGATATGGAAACAGTTTGACTACCAGGCCCAGCTGCACAAATCACATCATTGCTGGATAAATTCCTGTCCTGTGTCATTTATGAGGTGATAATCACCTGGGGGAAAGTCCTTCGAATGTCGATTCTAATCCCTTCCCTAGCTAGTGATCAAAGGCTTGTATGTATTACCAATCACCAGAGCATCTATGGATTTTGCTCCTGCAGAGTACAGTGATAATAAAACAAGATGACAGTCATGATGAGAAACATACCCTTTCCTGAGTAGCTTCCTTGCTGATCAGGTTTGGGTGGAATTTGGCTGATCATCGACTCTACCCCTCCTACCCCCACCCACATCATTTAAGATTCTCCACTATATGAATCTCCCATCAATTCAACTAACTCCGTTCTTCTTTATCTATTCTCCATGGACCATCAGAAGTAAACACAGCCCTTTCTGATGGTTTGAAGAAATAAACTCAGTACAAAGCAAAGCAGTATCGAGAAAGTACATGAAAGGGAACTCTCTTACAAGATCATCTACAGTGTGGAAAATAGAGTATACACTAATTCAAGTCATTTCTCAAGATCTCCAGTGATGGAACCTCAATTCCTATTCTAGGCAATTTACTCCTTTTGTCAGAGATTGCCGTTTAACTCCCTAGAAAATTTGATTAATGTCTAGTGTGAATGTCTCTTTTTATCCAGTTACAATCGGAGTACCATCAGAAAAGGATGGATTACGTCAAATCATCGCTAGATTCTTGGTAAGAAAAGAGTTTTGCATTACACACATTATATCGTGTCGGCGGTCGGGAAAGATGAGTGTTAAAGTCGCATAGTTAAGGCAACAGTCTCCGAATGGCACAGAGGCTGACAGCTTCCCAGATAACCCTGCAGGCAGCTCTTAGTATAGAACGAATCATGTCTCCTTCTTAATCTCTTGACTGTTGTGTTGCTGAATGTCTGGGTTCCTCTCAGAGATCCCGTTCCTCAATATCCTTTTTCTAGGTACCTGAAAGGTGCATTAAGCCACTATTTTCAATGGGGTTTCCCGTTCAATATTAGAGTCAGCAATGATTTAGCTCCTCTACTCTTCACTGTTTTCCTTCTAGCGCTGTCCCTAAATTGCTGTGCTTATTGATACTTTATTATTATCGGGAACTCACTACTAATATTTTGTTGTTTCCATTTTATTTAGGATGAAGGCGCCATCGAGGGCCAGACCCCAATTCTACAGTAAATTTGCTGCATCCCTCTGGCCCCTCACTGCCTTCTTTATGCCCAGTGAAGGCTCCTTATGTGCCACAAAGGCATATCAAGCCTCATTCAGCAGGTAATTCTGGGATCAGCTTCCTCCTCACCTGAGTATCCAGCACTTCGGGGAGCCGAACTCCCACCATTCGGAAAGGGTGGATGCAGCAGTCATTGAAAAACACTTCCACGGGCAGAGATCTCTATCCTGCCTAGACCCCAGTCAAGTCTGGGTTTAAAATACTCTGGGAGGGCTCAGGCCCTCAGCATTGGACCCGCTTTTCAAGTGATGAGGCTCCTCTTCAAAGAGGAGAAAGAAGGGGGTCAGGGACAGAAAATGAAGTACTCGCATCTCTAGGTTGATGACAGTTTCACTGTCTGTGTTTCACTGTAGACTGTAGGGCAGGCTCAAGGTGAGGAAGACAACTACTATGTTGTCAGGGTCTTTATCAAGCCATTTCTACTGTCCAGCCTGGGGAAGGAGCAACAGACAGTTCCTTTAAAGAGCCCAATAATCACTTGTAAGGAGAATATTCCTTAAGATTCAATGCCTCTGAGTAACGTCCTACCTCCTCCCTGATGAGATGGAGTTTTCTCCCTTTGTGACCAAGAGCAACAACAATAGCTCACAGATGTTAAGGTCAGAAGGGATCATCGTGATCTGACCTCATGCACATTGCAGGCCACAGAACCGCAGCAACCCACTCCTGTAATAGACCCCTAATCTCTGACTGAGTTACTAAGGTGTGATGAGTTACAAAGCACCTGCTGTGATGGCTGAAGGCCATGGAGGGGTTAGGCAGCCATTGGAGAGGAACACCAGTGAGTCTCTCGCCCAATTACGTGATATGAGACTTTTGAGATACTTAGGAGATGGCTTTCCAAACTAGACTTTGATATTTCTGCTAGTTAATAAAATACAGCTTTCATTTGAAAATGGAAGGAAATTGGATTAACAGGGATCTTACTGGGAGGTGGGATCATGTGGTGGTATTAACACATGGATCATATCATATGGGGAAGCAGGAGATACAGAAGGGAATTGCTCTCCTGATGCTAATATTTCCTTTCCGTTCATTTTATTTTAGGATGAGTGCTCCCTCCTGGGCCTCTTTAAGAAATGACCTTCCTTTTCCTGCCCCCGGTCTGTCAGAGGCACAGATCTACAGCCAGTACAGAGCTTTGCTGGAAGAGAGTGGACCCTCTGCCAGAGAGTGAGCATTAGGATTCTTTGTCTGTGTGCACATGGAGAGGGAGGGCAAGTGGGTAGATGTACATATACATACAAGGTTTTGAGTGCAGACATGGAATACGGTTGCCACCCTTCTAAAAAATGCACTCACAAGACAAATTCTCTGCAGTTGTTTTAAGAAAGATGGGGTTTTGTCTGACCACCAACAGGCCCCAACCATTCTTCCTCCTCTTAACATCTTCTTGCAATGCAAACAGTCCTTTTCCTCCCTCCCAACCTCATCCTGCTACTATCTGTGTAGTGATAGTCCTATTCTCTCCTATCCCTTTCCTTCGCTGAGTGGGAAATGTCTTTTTTTTATTATATCATTTGTGCAATGCTTCGATGGCTCAGTCATTGCTATGGCAAACAAGTTAACTGCCAAGGTCTGCAGTTGGATCTGCCCTGTTCCTTACTATCCTGAATAACTAAGAACTGAAAAGGAGAGTTAGGTGGAGGAGTTTGAACAAAAATGGTAGCATCCAAGAAACAACTATGGAATCTTTCCATTAATATCCGCTGGGGAAGATTACAGGATTGTCTGTGAGCTTGTAGCTACAGGCCAGGGAGGGTGGAGGGGAGCTGTGAACACCCTGAAGTTGCACAGAGTCACAGGGTGCCCCTAAAGGGACAATGTGGCAAGTGAGCTCTAGATGACGAGGAGCAGAAATAAAAACATGTCAACTCTTAAATGTGGTGTGGACTTTCCATGACTCACACCCTCTCATGCCTCACTTTAGCCCATTGAATGGTGGGCTTCGGAAAGAAGAATGGAGAGGGCTGGGAACTGGCCAGCAGCACCATGTGAGAATGCAATAATTGCCGTTAATTTTACAGACACCCCAGCTTGGTCCACTCTTAATGTCAAGTCCCTCTGAAGGACAAGCTATTGAGCTCAAACCATGTCCCCCGATCTCCTCAATTCGGTAGCAGCTGTCTTCCCCATCTAATGAATGCCATCTCTCTTTTTTCAGCAACTCTGCGCAGCCAAAGAGCAGCCATATTACTTCCTCTCCTTTCAGAGGGTCAGGAGGTAAGTGATTTCTACAGTTCTCTAGGGGAGCATTGAACTGGATGACTGAATGTGCTGTTTGCTGCACCTTCTTGCATTTTTCAGAGGATGTCTTTTTTTTTTTTTTTTTTTTTAGCAGCAGCAGCATTCAGTTTGCTGAACGATTATGAAACATTTAGTGCTTCTTAAAATCTCCTTGTGCCTCTTTGGAGGCCACATCCTGCATTTCCAGCCACAATAAACTAGAACTATATTTCAGAGAAGAGAAAGAGGATGAAATGTTGACTGTGGGACCCACTGCCATTATACTATAGGGGGAGGTGGAAGAGAACTTGCAAACATCCAACCCCACAGCTTGACATGCCCTCCACAGCAGTTCTCTATTCCCATGCTAGGCAGCTACCACCAGTGGCCATTTGCAGACAGACAAGGGAGATCTGTCTGCTTGCAGGAGATGCAACATAATTAGTATCAAAGCAGCCTCACTTTTCTCAGCATTGTTTCCTTCCTTACACTGCCAGGATTGGTTTTTGCTCTAAAGAGAAGTGATGCTTTACAACCAAATCACTAAGGGTGTTTGGTACACATGAGATGTAAATAGTATAAGAAAGAGCAAACCATCTTTTGCTGAGTTATTATGGGCAGGGATAACTGAGAAATATGTACAGTCATTAATGAAGACGAGAATGAGGAATTCAGCACTTCAGTCACTAAGGTGATTTCTTTTTCTAACACCACTTTAGAATCAAGGGAGCTGCGTGAGCGCCTGTAGGTCTTCTAGGCGGAGAATTATACCAAGTGAATGTGTCAAGATTTGAGAAGGAACCCCTCTCCCAAAACACTTGATGTTTAGCAGACTAATATACTTCTAGGTTGTGGGACATTAACTCTGCTTTCCCTTCTCTTTCAGGCTCCTCATGGAAATCCATGGGTCCAGCCCGCCTTTAAAGTAAGTAGCAATGACTGGTGCCCAAGGGGAGGGAGAGAGGATGTAAAAGATCAAGCAGGATCCTATTTCTTCCTGGGGACCCACAGCCAAGGGACATTCCAACTCTCTCTCAGATCATCTCTTTTCCCAGTTTCCAGCAGGTCATCTTCATGGAATGCTCTCCCCAGTTCATTGAAACACAGGAGAGAGGCTTCCATCGGGGTTTTTATTCCTATCCTTTTCTAAATATTGTCTCAGAGGAGGCTGTTGTACCATAGCTGGTTATAGTTCTATGGGTATCTATACACCACACAATGCTAATACCATGGGGAATGGGCTTTGTACAAAGAAATCCATTTAAAATAGAAGGAAAAAGCCATTTGTCCCTGATGTCTCATCATAGCAAAGACTCTGAAACTTCCTTCTTTTTAAAGCTATTACTAAGTTCCTGTTTGTTGCTTTTTGTCTTCCCAGCAGTCACCAGATGAGAGACTAACCAGCACCAGGGATGGTCCCCGTGGCCATGCCGTTTCAAATTCCACCACATGATGTCTGGCAGGTAAACTATACTGCAGTTCTGAGCCTTCCCTGCAAACTCTATACTATACCAGCACAAAGAAACAGCTGCTATCGGGGATCAAAATCCATCTACATTCTCTCCGTTCAAAACCAGTGCTACTGGACTGCATCAGTCGTGTTAGTCTGTATCCGCAAAAAGAACAGGAGTACTTGTGGCACCTTAGAGACTAACACATTTACTTGAGCATAACCTTTTGTGGGTTAGAGCCCACTTCATCGGATTCATGAGGTGGAAACTACAGTAGGAAAATAGATATAGATATATATTCAAAGAGAAGAAAAAACTTTTTGTAGTGGTAATCAAAATGGTCTATTTGCAGCAGTTGACAAGAAGTTGTGAAGACCAGTGTTTGTGTGTGTGTGGGGGGGGAGAGAATAAACATGGGGAAATTGTTTTACCTTGTGTAATGACCCATCCACTCCCAGTCTTTATTTAAGCCTTATTTAATGATTTGTGTCCATTTCTTCTTTTCCGTAGAGACTGTCCGGTTTGGCCAATGTACATGGCAGAGGGACACTACTGGCACATGATGGCATATATCATATTGGTAGATGTGCAGGTGAACGAGCCTCTGATAGTGTGGCTGATGTGATTAGGTCCTATGATGTTTCCCCTGAGTAGATATGTGGACAGAGAGTTGGCAAGGGGCTTTGTTGCAAGGATAGGTTCCTGGCTTAGTGTTTTTGTCATGTGGTCTGCGGTTGCTGGTGAGAATTTGCTTCAGGTTCGGGAGCTGACTGTAAGCAAGGACTGGCCTGTCTCCCAAGATCTGTGAGAGTGATGGATCATCCTTCAGGATAGCTTGTAGATCCTTGATGATGTGCTGGAGAGGTTTTTGTTGAGGGATAAGGGGGCGGCTACTGGCGTTCTGTTACTTCCTTTGTTGGGTCTGTCCTGTAGTAGGTGACTTCTGGGTACTCTTCTGGCTCTGTTAATCTGTTTCTTCACTTCAGCAGGTGGGTATTGTAGTTATAAGAACACTTGATAGAGATCTTGTAGGTTTTTGTCTCTGTCTGATGGGTTGGAGGAAATGCGATTGTATCGTAGAGCTTGGCTGTAGAGAATGGATCGTGTGGTGTGGTCTGGATAAAAGCTGGAGGCATGTAGGTAAGTAGAGCGGTCCGTAGGTTTCCGGTATAGGGCGGTGTTTATGTGACCATCGCTTATTAACCCTGTAGCGTCCGGGAAGTGGATCTCTTGTGTGGACTGGTCCAGGCTGAGGTTGATGGTGCGGTGGAAATTGTTGAAATCCTGGTGGAATTCCTCAAGGGCTTCTTTTCCATGGGTCCAGATGCTGAAGATGTCATCAACGTAGCGCAAGTAGAGCAGGGGCGTTAGGGGACGAGAGCTGAGGAAGCGTTGTTCTAAGTCAGCCATAAAAATGTTGGCATACTGTGGGGCCATGCGGGTCCCCATAGCAGTGCCACTGATTGGAAGGTATATGTTGTCCCCAAATGTGAACTAGTTATGGGTGAGGACAAAGTCACAAAGTTCGGCCACCAGGTTTGCCGTGACTTAGAACAAGCGCAAGGAAAGCAGGGGCGTTAGGAGACGAGAGCTGAGGAAGCGTTGTTCTAAGTCACGGCAAACATGGGGGCCGAACTTTGTGGCTTTTTCCTCACCCATAACTATTTCACATTTTGGGACAACATATCCCTTCCAATCAGCGGCACTGCTCTGGGGATCTACAACCTCTCCTGAAGGACGATCCATCACTCTCACAGATCTTGGGAGACAGGACAGTCCTTGCTTACAGACAGCCCCTCAACCTGAAGCAAATTCTCACCAGCAACCACAGACCACACAACAAAAACACTAACCCAGGAACCTATCCCTGCAACAAAGCCCTTTGCCATCTCTGTCCACATATCTATTCAGGGGACACCATCATTGGACCTAATCACATCAGCCACACTGTCAGAGGCTCATTCACCTGCACATCTACCAATGTGATAAATGTCATCATGGGCCAGCAATGTCCCTCTGCCATGTACATTGGCCAACCCGGACAGCCTCTACGGAAAAGAAGAAATGGACACAAATCAGACGTCAAGCATTATAACATTCAGAAACCAGTCGGAGAACACTTCAGTCTCCCTGGTCACTCGATTACAGCCCTAAAAGTCGCAAAATTACAACAATAAAACTTCAAAACAGACTCCAGCCAGAGACTGCTGAATTGGAATTAATTTGCCAAATGGACACCATTACATTAGGCTTAAATAAAAACTGGGAGTGTATGAGTCATTACATAAAGTTTTGATTACCACTACAAAAAGTTCTTCTCTCTCCTGCTGGTAATAGCTCATCTTAAGTGATCACTCTCATTACAGTGTGTATGGTAACACCCATTGTTTCAGGTTCTCTGTCTTTATATATCTATATCTATCTTCCTACTGTATTTCCACTACATGCATGCGATGAAGTGGACTGTAGTCCACGAAAGCTTATGTTCAAATAAATTTGTTAGTCTCTAAGGTACCACCAGTACTCCTGTTCTTTTTGCAAATATAGACTAATATGGCTGCTACTCTGAAACCTGTCATTATGCAAGGCACTGAATTTAGCCGTATGGAGTGGAAATCCATCAACTTCATAAAAACTCGCACAGATACAGACAGACATCATCTTTCTTTCCAAATGCAAACGGATGGACATCATATCAAAAGGACTGAAGGTAAAAAATCCATTACAATCGACATATCACACAGACTATGCTGACAGATTGTGCCACACACTCTCAAAGAAACTGCGGAACCACCTGACCAACATCCTATACAGCAAACAGGGAAAGATTAAGAATGAACTCTCCAAACTGGATACTCTCATCAAAAACCAACCTTCCACACAAACTTCCTCGTGGCTGGACTTTACAAAAACTAGAGAAGCCATTTACAACACACACTTTGCTTCTCTACAGAGGAAAAGGATACTCAACTAGCTAAACTAACTACATACCACAAGGGGCCACAACAGTGGATCCTTAACCCACCCAGCAATATTGTTAATCTTTCCAGCTATTCTCTTAGCCCAGCAGAAGAGTCTGTCCTATCTCGGGGCCTCTCCTTCTGACCCTCAACGCATTGTTTCATGTTCTCTGTGTATATATAGATAGATAGATAGATAGATAATCTTCCTCCTGTATTATCCCCTGCATGCATCCCATGAAGTAGCATGTAAAAGCTTATGCTCAGATAAATTTGTTACTCTAAGGTGCCGCAAGTTCTCCTGTTCTTTTTGAGGATAACTGCAGTGAATCAATCTCTGCACTAGGAATGCTGTAAGATGCTTCTCTCTGCTAGGACAGAAAACTCGGCTTTGCTAAAACTGTTCTCAGTAACCACACTGCAGTGAGTAGCCTGTCCTCACGGAGCCAACAGTTCACTTCCTTGAGCACCCCCAACTTAGGTCATAACCACACTGCACATACTCCTCTCCTCCTTACCCAGCCACCTGTACAGTTTGCCCTCTGTCTATTCCAAGTTCTGGAACGGAAGTAAGTTATCTTGTCAGCAACCACCCCCCACCACCGCATATCTTAACAGGGTGGCATTGTCTGATGCTCAAACTCATGCTGCAGCATTTTCAATGCAGGGTGTCCTATCTGATCGAGATATCCGCTGTCAGGCTCAGGGTATAAGTACTTCTTGTCAGAAGCCTTCCAATGCTCCCTGAAACAGCAGGTGGCTATGAGGAGGGTTTTCCTCACTCTGTCCTCCTGTTTTAAAATGTGAAGGAAACATTCAAGAACAGCAGTGCTGTTACAAGACTCGCTCTTCCAGAGACACCTCCTCATGACAGGGCCCAGCACTGCAGCAACTTCAGCCCATCTCCTCCTTCACACTCTGGTTGTCTAGGATGGGGACTCGGCCCTCCAGCCAGGTCACATTCAATTCCATCCCCTTTCTGAGGTAACCAAAGTCCAAACCAAATTTGATATCCCACAAATCAAAAGCAATAAGCAAGATTTTCTACCCCACCTGGGCCCGTCATTAGTTCCACTAGCCACATTAACAGAACATAAGCTCTACCATTCTTGAGCTCAAGTCTCTACAAACGTTTCACCGCCAGCTACCCCTCCCATGTTCCACAGTTTTTCCCGCTCTTTTCATAGACTGCTGAGTCATCAGAGGCCCAGCTCCCCCTGAGTCACTGACCCTCAGGACCTCTTCCCTGGAGTCCTTCCCGTTTTGTCTGCCTTTTCTTGGGCTAGCACCTGCTCCCCCATCTGTCTGGCTGTGGTCTGGCCTTTTACAGGAACTCCTCACTTAAAGTCATCCTGGTTAACGTTGTTTCAATGTTAAGTTGCTGATCAATTAGGGAACATGCTCGTTTAAAGTTGGGAAATGCTCCCTTCTAATGGCGTTCGGCAGCCGCCTGTTTTGTCCCCTGCTTGCAGAAAGAGCAGCCCGTTGCAGCTAGCTGGTGGGGGCTTGGAACCAGAATGGACCAACAACCCGCCTATCAGCTCCCCGCTCCCTTAATTTCCCTGTGCTGAAGCTGCCCAGGAGGCTATCAATTACAGGCTATCAATTGCAAGCAGTTCAGCTGTCCCTCCCGCCACTGACACGTGCTGCTCCTGCCCTCTGCCTTGGAGCTGCTCCCAGAGACTCCTGCTTGCTGTATGGGGCGAGGGGGGTAAAGAGAGGCAAATGTCAGGGTGTCTCCCCCTCCTCCCTGCTCCTGCACCCCACTTACCCCACCTTCCATAGAGCAGGGGGGACACATGGCTCTCTCTGCCCTCCCTCCTTTCCCGCTGCCTTGTAGAGTGTTGTGAGAGTTAACCCTTGAGGGCTCAGCCAATTGCTAATTCATCATTTAGCAGGAAGGGAAATATCCAACCCTCTGACTCCTCCACCTCAACCAAGCTTCACAATCATCATCACTGTGTACCAGTAGTAAATTGTTTGTTTAAAACTTATACTGCGGGTGTGCGTCTGTGTGTGTGTGTGTGTGTATATATAATGTCTTTTGTCTGGTGAAAAAAACATTTCCCTGGAATTTAACCCCTTCCGTTACATCAATTCTTATGGGGAAATTGCATTTGCTTAAGATCGTTTCGCATAAAGTCCTGTTTTCCAGGTTTGGCAACAGTAAAAAAGTTTAATGATTCAGATGCCATGATGAATAAAACTGTATCTAAAATACAGAGGCAAGGGTGGCCACCCTCAAGCAAAAAACTTGAGAAGGTATCCATAGAAACCTTCTCTGACAGTGGTTCTCAGGCAAAAGGTGACCAGCAAGGGAGATAAAGGAAAATGAAGGCATCATTGTTGTCCCCTATCAAACTAGACAGCAAAAAGCCTTGGCCCTATTGTGGAGTTTAGCTTGGAAGAGACCATTGCACTATTAGGTTGCCGAATTCCTCCAAGAGCTAGCTGACTGAGAGGAAGCTGAATTTACAGCTTCTTTACCCTTTAAGGAAGAGGTCCCCAAACTGGGGGCCATGCCTCCATAGGGGGCACGGTGGAATGTTTGGGGGAACACAATGGGGCCCAGGCCAGCCCTGGGAGGGAACGTCAGGGCGCTGGGAGGGAACGTCACTCAGCTCCAGTCCGACCCCAGCCACGACCCCAGCTCCTGGCCCCACATCCGGACTCTCCCCCAGCACTCGCCCCCTAACGCAGCCTGGGTGTGGCTCCGCACTCAACCCCAATCCTGGCTCCAGACCCTTCCCCAGCTGCAGCCACAGTTTCAGCCTCCTTACCTTTGTCCGCCTCCCTCTTCCCCCGACCCCCCACCTCCCCAGGAGTCGTGGCCTTGCTCCCAGCCCCAGGGGGGTCGTGGCCAGGGGTAAAGGGGAGCACGTAAGGAGATAGCATAAGATAACACACTTAATCTCTGCAGGAGAACTCAAGCCTTAAAACAAATTATTATTTTTTTATTATAGATGGAACCCTTCTGCCCCTCTGAGTTGGTAGCAACAAGGCCGGGTTAGGTATCCAGGGGTTCCATTTCAATAATGCAGTGAAAATGGGCTTGAGCCCCCACCCAGTGATCTGGGACAATTATATACCACCCCCACCCGGGTGCCTCTAGGAGGCAATACTTCCCCTCTCGCAAGCACAGAGTCTGAGTGTAGCAAAATCCTTTTAATAAGGAGGGAAACTATGTGGCATCATGTTGGGGAAACACTACAACAGGATTCATAACACAAACCATGAGCAAAAGACCCACCTCCAAGTAAGTTTTGGCAGTGTCCTTTTCCCCTCAGGGTCTTAAGTCCAATCACCCCAATGTCCAACAAGCCAAAAGTCTTTGTCCCTGGTCAGTGCCGCCCCAGAGTTCAAAAGTTCATCTGCAGAGTTTTACCCCCCCCAGCCTGGGTGAAAAGGAAGGGTGGGGCACACGAGGTGTTAAGAGGCACCTTACGTGGTCCGAGGCCGACTGCCCCGCCTCTCCATGGAGTTCTGCTGCAGCCTTCACCACGAACGGCTCCGCTCCACCGGCCGATCCGCTTCTCCAGCCGTCCCGTGAGACACTCCAGTCATCCCCGCAAACTGCTCCGCTCTGCTCACTGTTCCGTGGGCTGCTCCAACCCTCCTGCAAACTGCTCCGCTCTGCCAGCCACTTAGCAATATATCTTCAGGCTCCCCCACTAGTTAACACAGCACTCAGTGGTCTCAGCTCAGTAATTTTAGCTCTTTTAGCAATTTCAGAATGTAGTAGGGGAGCCCCAGTGCTGGTGCACCATTGTCCCAAAGTGAATTCAGCTGATTTATACTTC
This sequence comes from Mauremys mutica, assembly GCF_020497125.1. Classification (NCBI taxonomy): domain Eukaryota; kingdom Metazoa; phylum Chordata; order Testudines; family Geoemydidae; genus Mauremys; species Mauremys mutica. The sequence continues at coordinate 19,452 of NW_025422878.1, forward strand.
ATTTAAATGCTTAAAAATTTAGAGAATAAAATAGGATTTTAAAATCAATAGTATCGTGGCAAATTTGAAAATTGCTCCAAATAGACCAGGCTTTGTACATTTCTATCCTAATAATAAATAATAATTAACAATAATAATTAATGCAGTCGATAGAGCTGTGTCCCTGCATTGTGGTCAGAACATTTTAGTAGCAATTTTTATTTGGGTGGCACGTGCACACCCATCTCGGGCTGTGAGCAGCAGTTACAGAATTTTGTGGTTTAACCACGTCAGTATCTCTCTTCTGCCGCCGAGACAAGACATGCACTAGTGTCTTCACTCAATGCTAAATAAAGGTAATGAAATAAAAAGAAAAATACTTATTCAAAGCCATCTGTCATCTTCCCCTCTTCCCCATGTAGTAAGAGGAGGCCCTGAGATATAAACCTTGGTATCAGAGGCCTGGTATGAGGCCTGAGGCCTAAACTAATGGTCAAGACTTTGCTAACATAAAGCAAAGTTAAGCTGTGAGCCAGAGGCAGGCCCTGCTCACAGAAGCTGGCAAGGAAAGGGCTGATGCTGCAAGAAGATACGTACCTAAAAGGTACTGAACACTAGATATCAGAACATTCACATACTTGCACATTCCACACAGATAACAAAGAACAGGCTGGCCCATCCCAATGACGGGGGCAAAAGGGTAATATGATGGATAGAGTTGTTTTGATCAAACCAACATGTACAAGGTGAAAGGCAGCACCTTAATACGTAGAGGGGTTGTACCTTGCCACGTGGAGGGGTTGTACCTCATACGTCAGGTGTGATGTGTAACTTGTTTGTATCTGTGTATAAGAATGCATCCCTGGGGCGGTGTCTTTGTCCGGCCGAGGGGGCAGTGGAAAGTCCCGCCACTGACTGAGCCGGGTCCATTGCCAAGAGGCACTTTCTCGTAGTATGCCCTGAGTTAGGCTAAGAAACCTACAGGGAACTGCAATTGTGTCCGAGGTCGCAATAAACCTAGTCGACGTGACTTTACATCTTACTGGACTCTGTGGTTATTGGGGTTCTCGTCGGGTCTGCTGTGTCAGCTATCTGCGCAGAGCTGGGGCAGCACACAGAGGGAACACACGCACACAGCCGAGTGATATCAACATTGGAGACAGCAGAGCACCACACTGGTAGCACTCTGACACCACTTCTGACAACACTGGTGACCCCGACCGCTGATCTGGTGAGTAAGCGAACCTGCCGTGGTAAGAATCGCAATCCAACATGGTAGCAAACCTCGAGCTAGGGAACCCCCTGATCCCCTCCCTTTTTTTCCCCACGGAGTTTGCTAACTCCTGGACCCGCTGGATTGCCAGTAAAGGGGGTCCATATGAATTTAAAAAAGAGAGTGGGGAAACATGGACTGGCATATGTAGAGCAATGGTAGAAACCGAGGCTCTGAGAAATAGTAATAAAAGTAAAAAAGCAACAATTTTGCAACTCATGTCTATGGCAGTGAGATGGCTTAAACAGCATGCTGGCATGCTGGCCAAACAAGAAACAGAAAAAACAGGAGAAGTAGAAGAGGTAACCCGGGCAGTCAAGCACTGGAAAGCCCAAGCTCTTTCAGCAGGGCAACAGGCAGTCCAGACTCATGATATGCTCGAGCAAGTAAAGCAGGAAAACAAAAAATTGGAGACAGCTGTAGAAAACCTGCAGAAGCAAAAAGTGCCATCCCCTAGTGTTCAACGTACTTCAAGTACTGTTACGGTGCCTGAAGAATGGGGACAGAAGTGGGAAAAGGTGGCCCTAGAAAAATTAAAAGATGAAATGGGGTCCACTGCATTGCAACCATCACCTTATGATAAAAACCAGGTTCCAGTTAAACTTAAACTGGAACCTAGACTGGTGCCTGTCAGAATGAGACAAGTAAGTGCACAGAAGGAAAGAGTAGCAAACAATACTCTCACTGAATTGGTAAATCAAATGAAGGAAAAAATGGAACAATTCACAGAGCACATTAAGAGACAGGAGCTGCGACTCGATTGCAGGGGAGTGAATAAAAAAGAATTTCAAAGTAAAAAACTGAAATTAAGTGGGTTGACACCTAGAATTGATGCATTAACACATGGAGTTGCCCAAAAACAGTTAACTGCAGCAAAAAAGGGCACTCCCACTATCCATTTGGCATGCACACAAAAGCAACAGACACTGGGGGAACAAATTCAGGTTTTACAAGAGCAGGAAACTACCCCCAATCTCCTCTCAGAGCCAGGATAAAAACACTTCAACCTCCCTGGCCACACAATAGCAGATCTTAAGGTGGCCATCGTGCAGCAAAAAAACTTCAGGACCAGACTTCAAAGAGAAACTGCTGAGCTTCAGTTCATCTGCAAATTTGACACCATCAGCTCAGGATTAAACAAAGACTGTGAATGGCTTGCCAACTACAGAACCAGTTTCTCCTCCCTTGGTTTTCACACCTCAACTGCTAGAACAGGGCCTCATCCTCCCTGATTGAACTAACCTCGTTATCTCTAGCTTGCTTCTTGCTTGCATATATATACCTGCCCCTGGAAATTTCCACTACTTGCATCCGACGAAGTGGGTATTCACCCACGAAAGCTCATGCTGCAAAATGTCAGTTAGTCTATAAGGTGCCACAGGATTCTTTGCTGCTTTTACTGAGTTAATGTGAACATTCCAAGTGGCTGATTCAGGAACCATGGTAATGAGTCCTTATTTGTCAAGAAGGCAGCAAAAGTGATGCTCGTTTGGAGAGCATGTTGGCCTTGCAGTTTCCTTTATTCAACTTTCCTGTGAACAGAGTGCTGCTCTTTGAAGCACAGTTGAATTTTTACACTAGTCTTTCTCTGCCCTGCAGTGGAGTGAGAACATAGAGCGGAGCCTGTGCTCTGCCTCAGAGAACTGAAGCCTGCGTGTTCCCACCCTGAACCTCTCAAGAGGTCACGTGTGGGTATTTGCCTCTTCAGGGGAATAACTCTTTGTCTTAGTTCTCATGGGTGCGTTTATGAGGTACGTTGTGAGGTTTAACGAGCTCATGTGTGGGAGGCACTTTGAAGCTGAACCGTGGCCTGAGGTTCTGCATGCCCCCGGCCGCAGGTTCTGCATGCCCCCCATTCCCGTTCTTCTCATGCCAGATTTATAACTGAAGAATGGTTACTCTGCAAAATGATGGCTCATGACTTCCTGTTGCAGTATTTGTGCTCCTTCTTTGTGCTTTACTACGACTACTAGCACCTCAAGAAGAGGACAGCCAAGGGAATAAAGTGCTTTGCTGAGGGTCCAACTTCTCCCAGCGTACTGCAGAGCTGCACAGCTGTAGTGTAGTGTAGTGTAGTGTAGTGTATTGGAAACAATACAGGATGAGAACAGCTTCCAAAGCTCATGCCTTCTTACAGGTTCTCACCAGCACGTTGAGAAGGAGTAGAATGAAGAAGGCAGATTCTCCAGCAGTAGAAAGAAACAGAGATACCAGAGAAAGAGTTGTTTTATTAAATGATGGGCTAAGTGTAGAGAAAAAGAAAATGAATGTGTAATATTCTAGACCTTTCTGTTTGGTGGAACTTTTTGCAAGTAGGCACTTTTTAATATTTCTTTGAAACTGATATACAAGGGGCAGTATGACAAAAACATAGAAACTACCTTCGGTATTTGACCATTTGCAAGGCTTAGCCAACATTTCCCTGTAACCTGAGCGTGGCTACCGGCTGACATCTTTATCAGACAGGACACCCTATGTTGACAATGAGGCAGTGTGAGCTCTAACATCAATTAATACCATGCTGTTGAAGAGGCAGTGTTACCCCCAAAATGGATGTTGGGGCACTGCTATAATCTGCCTATTGCCCCCTTAGTCTCTTCTTCCCAAGATAAAAGTTTCCTAGAGTTGTTAAGGAAACACTAAAGGACACGGATATAACTTTCCAATAAAGTAATTGACCCAGGCAGTATTCTTTCTAAAAGAAAGTATCTTTTTTATTAAAATAACTAATAATCCCTACTCCAATATGATCTAAAAATCCTAAACAAGGCACAAAATCCTTTAATACAAATTGAACAGCACTTAAACTACACTGCTTTCTTTTAAAAATCAAATCGCTGCTGCTGTTCAGCTCCTGGTCAGTCAGCTCTGCTCCGCTCTCTTTGCAGTAGCTTTTGTATGGCTTCTCTTGCTGGCTCACCCTGCATGCCTGTCTCCCTCTCAGGCCTGGTCTACACTAAGGGGCGGGGTCGAACTAAGGTATGCAAGTTCAGCTACGCTAGCTGAACTCGAACTACCTTAGTTCGAACTACTCACCCGTCCAGACGCCGCGGGATCGAAGTCCGCGGCTCCCCCGTCGACTCCGCCACCGCCGTTCGCGGTGGTGGAGTTCCGGAGTCGAAGGGAGCGCGTTCGGAGTTCGACATACCGCGTCTAGATGAGACGCGATATGTCGAACTCCGAGAAGTCGAACGCTACCCGCCGACCCGGGCGGGTAGTATAGACGTACCCTCAGACTCAGCTTCTGGATTCCTGAACTGTTGCTGGCAGTTGGCCTTTTATGCTACATTGTAGCTCTTTCGTAATCACAACCTTGTGTGTATTCCAGCTTTGATTTCTATAACAGGTGTCTTCAGTTTGCCAAAACTGAGACAATTGCCACAAGCTTTTAACAATGACATTACACAAACACTTATAAATGGTAACTTAACATTATGTAACTAAATCTTAAACAGAAACTATTATATAAACACATTTTTACAATCATTACCGAAAATGTAAGTTTGCTTATGTTGCTTTCTTTTCAACTTTTACACAAAAAGAGGGACATGCATTTGTTTACAGTTCCTTAAGTATTCTTAACAGGTTTGCCTTCAATTTCCAACATTTCCTGAACCATTTTTAGAGCTTTTAACAGACTCTTTTCTATTTCTAATCCTCTCTGGGCAAATTGGAATTTAAATAAAATTTTCCTGGTCCAACATATTATTATTATTATTATTTATTATTTATTTTATTACAGATATTACATAAACAATATGTTTCAGTTAGCCATACAATAGGGAGCAGCATTTTATTTAAAATTCCAGTGGCAGTAGGTGAGCATCCCAAAAATACTTCTCACCAATTGTATTTTGTA